>NC_045964.1:47367837-47667837 GCF_010909765.2 Amblyraja radiata | reverse complement strand
GTTTGGCCGGGCGGCCAGCTCTATTAAGAGTCCTGGTGGTTCCAACATTCTTCTATTTAAGAATGACAAAGGCCACTGTGCTCTTTGGGACCTGCAATTCTGCAGAAATTGTTTATACCTTTCCCCAGATCGGTGTCTTGACACAATCCTGTCTCGGAGGTCTACGGGCAATTTTTCTCAATTTTAAGTGTAATAGCAAAGGGTCTGAATACTTATGTGCAATGGCTTGCAAAAGTATTCATACCCCTTGAACTTTTCCACATTTTGTCACGTTACAACCACAAACTTAAATGTATTTTATTGGGATTTTATGTGATAGACCAACACAAAGTGGTGCATAATTGTGAAGTGGAAGGAAAATTATACATGGTTTTCAAATTTTTTTACAAATAAAAAACTGAAAAGTGTGGCGTGCAAAAGTATTCAGCCCCCCTGAGTCAATACTTTGTAGAACCACCTTTTGCTGCAATTACAGCTGCATGTCTTTTGGGGTATATCTCTACCAGCTTTGCACATCTAGAGACTGAAATTTTTGCCCATTCTTCTTTGCAAAATAGCTCAAGCTCAGTCAGATTGGATGGAGAGCGTCTGTGAACAGCAATTTTCAAGTCTTGCCAGAGATTCTCAATTGGATTTAGGTCTGGACTTTGACTGGGCCATTCTAACACATGAATATGCGTTGATCTAAACCATTCCATTGTACCTCTGGCTGTATGTTTAGGGTCGTTGCCCTGCTGGAAGGTGAACCTCCGCCCCAGTCTCAAGTCTTTTGCAGACTCTAACAGGTTTTCTTCCAAGATTGCCCTGTATTTGGCTCCATCCATCTTCCCATCAACTCTGACAGGCTTCCCTGTCACTGCTGAAGAAAAGCATCCCCAAAGCATGATGCTGCCACCACCATGTTTCACAGTGGGGATGGTGTGTTCAGGGTGATGTGCAGTGTTAGTTTTCCGCCACACATAGCGTTTTGCATTTAGGCCAAAATTTTGGTCACATCTGACCAGAGCACCTTCCTCCACATGTTTGCTGTGTCCCCCACATGGCTTGTGGCAAACTGCAAACGAGACTTCTTATGGCTTTTTTTCAACAATGGCTTTCTTCTTGCCACTCTTCCATAAAGGCCCGATTTGTGGAGTGCACGACTAATAGTTGTCCTGTGGACAGATTCTCCCACCTGAGCTGTGGATCTCTGCAGCTCCTCCAGAGTTACCATGGCTGCTTCTCTGATCAATGCTCTCCTTGCCTGGCCTGTCAGTTTAGGTGGACGGCCATGTCTGGTAGGTTTGCAGTTGTGCCATACTCTTTCCATTTTCGGATGATGGATTGAACAGTGCTCCGTAAGATGTTCAAAGCTTGGGATATTTTTTTATAACCAAATCCTGCTTTAAACTTCTCCACAACTTTATCCCTGACCTGTCTGGTGTGTTTCTTGGGCTTCATGATGCTGTTTGTTCACTAATGTTCTCTAACAAACCTCTGAGGCCTTCACGGAACAGCTGTATTTATACTGAGATTAGATTACACACAAGTGGACTCTATTTACTAATTGGGTGACTTCTGAAGGAAATTGGTTGCACTGGATTTTATTTAGGGGTATCAGAGTAAAGGGGGCTGAATACTTTTGCACGCCACACTTTTCAGTTTTTTATTTGTAAAAAAATTTGAAAACCATGTATCATTTTCCTTCCACTTCACAATTATGCGCCACTTTGTGTTGGTCTATCACATAAAATCCCAATAAAATAAATTTACGTTTGTGGTTGTAAAGTGACAAAATGTGGAAAAGTTCAAGGGGTATGAATACTTTTGCAAGCCACTGTAAATGTGATATTTCAGTTATTTCTTTTTAATTACTTTGCAAAAATTTCTAAACATCTGTTTTCGCTTCTTCATTTTGGGGTATTGTGTGTAGCTTGATGATAAAAAAAAAGAATTTAATCCATTTTAAATTAAGGCTATAATGTAACAAAATGTGGAAAAAGTGAAATACTTTCTGAATGCACTGTACAAGGAAAATCAGGAGGGGATGGGAACATGAGAATCTATTAGCAGATAATGAAACAGTGAATCCAAAGAGAATCTTTAAGTATATTAAGGGCAAATAGTTCAACAAGGTTATTTGTATGTGGAGGTACAGGAGATGGGCGAGGTGCTAAATGAATGTTTCTCATCTATATTTACTGCGGGGAACTTAGAAATGTTTTGAAGAGAGGCCGTATTACATAAGTGGAGGAATTGGACATCGTAAACCACTTAAAGGTAGATAAATCTCTGGTGCTTATTCAAGTGTGTCCTAGTTCGTGCATGTAGTCACCACGGTCAGTAAGTTTGCAGATGACATTAAATTGGTGATAGAGTTGACAATGAAGAAGGTTCAACTGTTGTAATCCTGTGTTGATTACAACGGGATCTTGATCAACTGGGACAATGGACTGAGGAATGCAAATGGAATTTGGTCCAGATAACTGCAGGTGTTGCCTTTTGATAGGGCAAACCAGGCAGGACTTATACAGTAATTGGTAGCATCCTGGGAAGTGTTGTAGACTAGAGAAACATAGGTGTTGCAGACCCTTGAAGGTGGCAATACAGATGGACAGGGTGGTTAAGAACGTGGTTGGCACACTTGCTTTCATGGATCAGGTTATTGAGTACAGGAGATACGAGGAACTGCAGATGTTGGTTTATACAAAAAAAAACACGTTTATACAAAGTGCTGGAGGAACTCAACAGATCAGACAGCATCTCTGGAGAACATGGATAGGTGATGTTTCAGGTCAAGCCCATTCTTCAGACCCATTTTGATGGGGTGGGGAGAAAGTTTGAAGAGAGAAGAGGCAGGACAAAGCCTGTCGAGTGATAGGTGGATACAGGTGAGGGGGGTGGTTGGTGGTTGACAGATAGTGACAAACACAGAAACAAAAAGACAAAATGTGTGAGATAAGGATAGAAGAGATGTGAATTATGAAGCCAGAGGAAAGAATATAGGTGGAAGGGGATGAGGAGAGGGGGAAGTTGAGAGGTGGTTGATTGCCAGGTGAGACCCAGGGAAGGAGAGTAGGAAGGAAGAAAAAAACATATAAATAAAAAGTGGGTTTGTTTGTAGTTTAGTTACTAAACATTGTAGAACAAATGGTCATACCATTATGTTGTAAGCTACCCAAGAGGAGTGTGAGGTTTTTTCTTCCAATTTGTATATGGCCTCAGTCAGGCATTGGAAGAGGCTCAGGATTAAGGAGTCAGTTTGGGAATGGGAAGGGGAGTTAAAATGGATAACAACTGAGAGATCCAACAGGCCTTCAAAGACTAAGGGCAAGTATTCACCAAAATTGTTGCCAAGAATACACTTGGTTTTGTCCATGTAAAGGAGGCCATATTGTGAACACAATGCAGTAAATGAGATTAGTAAAGGTGCATGTGAATCTCTGTCTCAACTGGAAAGACTGTTGGAGTCCCTGGATGGATGTGAGGTGGAAGGTATAGGGACAGGGGTTAAATCTCCTGTGGTTACGGAGGAAAGTACCTTGGAAGAGGATGGTTTGGGTAGTAATATATGAGTAAACCAAGGAGTTGCGGAGGAAGCAGTCTCTGTGAAAGGCACAAAGGGGTGGGGATGTGACTGGCGAGACCAACATTGATGTTGGCGGTAATGTCAGAAAATTATGTGTTGGATGCGGAGGGTGGTGGGCTGCAGGAGGCAGCCCTGATGCAGTCATCGATGTAGCAGAGAAAGTGTTGGGAAATGGTGCTAGTGCATGTTTGGAACAAGGATTTTTTGATGTTACCAACAAAAAGGCAGGCATAGTTGGGGCCCATATGAGCCCCATGGCTATACCTTTAACTTTGTTGTGTGTTCCATCAGGCGTAGGAGTGCATTAGTAGAGATAAACTGATTAAATCTCTGTTCAAGGAAGAATGGGAGGGTCTTGAGACTGTCATGGTGGAGGAGGAGGTGTAAAGGGACGGACATCCACGGTAAAGATGAGCAATGGAGGCTGACAAATTGAAAGTTATTGGAGAGTTGAAGGGCATGTGAGGTGTCTTGGATGTCAGTCGGAAAGGACTGAACCAGGGCAGATAGAATGGAATCAAGGTATTTCGAGATACGTTCTGTGGAGCAGGAGTAGGCAGAAACAATGGGTGTGTCAGAGCGAGGGAATAATGAAGTTGGAGGCTGTGGAGGGAGATAGCCAGAGATGATGAGATTGGAAACAATCTGAGAAATGTTGGTCTGTGGGGTCATGGTCAATGGGTAGGTATGAGGAGGTGTATGAGAGCTGGCGCCTGGCCTCAGCCCGATAGAGGTCACTGCTAGATTACAACAACACCACACTTGTTAGCGGATCTGATAACAATGTTGGGATTGTTGCTGAGAGAGTGGAGGGCTGTTCTTTTACAGGGGTGAGGGGAGTCGATGTCGCGCAGGCAGTTGGGAATAAAAATCTACAGAGAAGGTAGAAAGCTGGCACGGGGAGTCTACGAGAAGGAGGAATGTTGGAGATGGAAGAATGGGGTCATCTCTGGGACGTAAGGACTCCTTGCCAGAGAATAAGGCCTGGAGGCGACACATGATTGCTGGTCTGTCAAGTCCCAGAAATGGTAGTTCCAACTTGGAGTAGGGTCATTTTGATTATGCAGGAGGAGTACAATGCGATTGGAGAGTTTTGCTAAGAAACTGTATAAACTAAAATATGAACAAAAATATTGTAGTTTAAAAAATAATATGTGCTATCCTTGATGAGAGAGGTTGCAATGTGAAAGCTATTCAGTGGATAACTTGAATGTAGATGGTATGTTTGTTGGATAAATTTAAACAATCGATATGATCACTTCTACCATTCTAAACAAGGATACCAAGTGCTAATTAAAGACAATTTCCAATAACATTTCTGATTTTCATTAAAAAAATCCTTAAGTGCTTTTCTGTAATAGTTGCTAGCCCGCATTTCCTAATAGATTGAGCTGGTTAACTGATCATAAAGCATCTATTAGCGGCTCGTCTCTAATGCAGTGAGAATTTTTGCCAAATTATGGTGCAGAATTATTATTTTTTAAATGCCTGCCAAATTATTTTAATATATGCATGTCAAGAACAAAAGAAAAAAGGTCATTATAAGATACAATTAACTGTAATTGTAATAATGAAAAGCCCACGGTGTGAAAGAACTACATCCCTTTCATTTATTGATATTGCCTTTAAGTGCACGTGTCAATAAATCCATAGCTTTATGTAACTAGTGGCAAAACATAAAATCCAAAAACGGAATGTAATAGAAAAATCAATATTTTACCCATTTAGGGTCCAATTTAATTATGCAAATATCACTCAATATTTAGTCAACTCATTTATATGTGTGAAAGCAACCAATCTGCAGAATTTGCATCCAACTGTTATGTTAATAAACTGAATTCAGTTTTTAAAAAAAATACCCTGCTGTATTCTGTGACCTGGAGTTATTCTATGATTCTAGAAGTGCTTTTATGCAATTCATGTGTTCTGCTGTGACAACCTTAGAAACATAGAAACATAGAAAATAGGTGCAGGAGTAGGCCATTCAGCCCTTCGAGCCAGCACCTCCATTCAATATGATCATGGCTGATCATCTAGAATCAGTATCCTGTTTTACTTCGGAGTCACATGAGTGACTACGTGAAGACCCCGCCAGCACGCATGCGTGACATAGTGTCTCACGCAATGCAACAGCAACGGATGGGAGCACGAGCTCTCCCGCAACAAGTTTAAAAACGGGACCTCCAGGTAAGTAAACTTACTCTGAGGTCGTATTTTGGAACCCTTGTGCTGCTTTACCTTACAGAAATGTGAACAAGGGAAGACAATCAAAGAAGCTCGTACCCCGTCCGACTGCGATGGACCAGGAGGGTCCCAGCAGTGGGGGGCGACCGGCGGCACCTGGACCGCGGTCCACAGTCACTGACAATATTCCCGTAAAGCCAAGCCCAGCGCCGCTAGCACCACAGCTTGAACAACCGCAGCAGGCTGGAGGCAAGGCTAAACGGAAGTAGGACCGGCCGGTTTACTCGGATGAGTCCGGTGCGGAAGACTCACCGCCCGAGAGCGGCAAAGATGGCCGGATCATTGAATGGGGGAAGGCTGAATATTAGTGGGGTGGGGATCAGTGGGTGCGATGGATGTGGGCAGGGATTGGAGGTTGGGACATAAGATCAACTGTTGCTGTTGGTCGCAATCAGATTTATGAGCAAGCATATTTCAAATGGGGTGGGGTAGCAGGCTTGATGGTTGTATTTTTCGGAGCTTAGGGATGAACTGATTGATGAATTTTGGGGTTGGCAATAGGCAAAACACCATTTGGCCCATCACAGCCAGGCAAACTGTTAGATACCCATCAGTATGAATTCAATTCTTAGGTTTATTATTGTGACGTGCTGAGGTGTAGTGAAAGCTGTAACTGTAATTTAGACAAATCAGATAATATTAAATCAGATATTCAGCAACACATTCAAGCCAAGCTCAAGAACAATAGGTAAGATGCAGACAGCAGAATATAGTTCTCAGCCTTGTCGTGCAGCAGTTCCAGAGACAAAGACCAATATGCACAATAGGATGGAACTGAATTGGGCTGTATCCAATCTAATGGAAGAATTGTTCAGAAACATGATATCAGAGGGAAGAAGCTGTTCCTGAGTCTAACGGTGCCCGCTTTCAAGCTTCTGCCGGACGGGAGTGGGGAGAAGAAAGAATGATCATTGGGAAGAAGACTTCAGAGTCTGGGCGATTCAAATGCTCATCTTGAAACCTCCTAAATGCTGTCAGTGATCCTACTTCCACCACTCTGACACTACATATTGCAAGTTCTGTGTGTGAGGACATTGTCTCTAAAGAGAAAGACTGGTAAGTTTGAGGGTATGAGACGTGAATTGGCCAAGATAGACTGGCAAATGATTCTTAAAGGGTTGACGGTGGATATACAATGGAAGGCATTTAAAAACTGCATGGATGAACAACAACAATTGTTCATCCCAGTTTGGCAAAATAATAAATCAGGGAAGGTAGTGCATCTGTGGATAACAAGGGAAATCGGGGATAGTATCAAAACAAAAGATGAAGGATACAAATGACTGGGAGAAATTCAGAGTCCAGCAGAGGAGGACAAAAGGGTTAATTAGGAAAGGGAAAATAGATTATGAAAGAAAACTGGCAGGGAACATAAAAACTGACTGCAAAAGTTATTATAGATATGTGAAGAGGAAAAGATTAGTTAAAACAAATGTAGGTCCCTTGCAGTCAGAAACAGGCGAATTGATCATGGGGAACAAGGACATGGCAGACCAATTGAATAACTACTTTGGTTCTGTATTCACTAAGGAAGACATAAATAATCTGCCGGAAATAGCAAGGGACCGGGGGTTAAATGAGATGGAGGAACTGAGTGAAATCCAGGTTAGCTGGGATGTGGTGTTAGGTAAATTGAATGGATTAAAGGCCGATAAATCCCCAGGGCCAGATAAGTTGCATCCCAGAGTACTTAAGGAAGTAGCCGCAGAAATAGTGGATGCATTAGTGATAATTTTTCAAAACTCTTTAGATTCTGGAGTAGTTCCTGAGGACTGGAGCGTAGCTAATGTAACCCCACTTTTTAAAAAGGGAGGGAGAGAGAAAACGGGGAATTACAGACCAGTTAGTCTAACATCGGTGGTGGGGGAAATTCTGGAGTCAGTTATTAAAGATGGGATAGCAGCACATTTGGCAAGTGGTGAATTCATTGGACAAAGACAGCATGGATTTATGAAAGGTAAATCATTTCTGAAGAATCTTATAGAATTTTTCGAGGATGTAACTAGTAGAGTGGATAAGGGAGAACCAGTGGATGTGTTATATCTGGACTTTCAGAAGGCTTTCGACAAGGTCCCACATAAGAGATTAGTATACAAACTTAAAGCACATGGTATTGGGGGTTCAGTATTGATGTGGATAGAGAACTGGCTGGCAGACAGGAAGCAAAGAGTAGGAGTAAACGGGTCCTTTTCAGAATGGCAGGCAGTGACTAGTGGGGTACCGCAAGGCTCGGTGCTGGGACCCCAGCTATTTACAATATATATTAATGTTCTGGATGAGGGAATTGAATGCAACATCTCCATATTTGCGGATGACACGAAGCTGGGGGGCAGTGTTAGCTGTGAGGAGGATGCTAGGAGGGTGCAAGGTGACTTGGGTAGGTTGGGTGAGTGGGCAAATGCATGGCAGATGCAGTATAATGTGGATAAATGTTCTCACAACATTTCGTTCAGACCGAAAGGTCTGAATGACAAATAATAAAGGATTCAAATGTTGTCCACTTTGGTGGCCAAAACAGGAAAGTAGACTATTATCTGAATGGTGGCCGATTAGGAAAAGGGGAGATGCAACGAGACCTGGGTGTCATGGTACACCAGTCATTGAAAGTAGGAAGGTACACAAAAATGCTGGAGAAACTCAGCGGGTGCAGCAGCATCTATGCAGTGAAGGAAATAGGTGACGTTTCGGGCCAAAACCCTTCTTCAGACTGATAGGGGGTGGGGGGGGAGAAGGAAGGAAAAAGGGAGGAGGAGGAGCCCGAGGGCGGGGGGATGGGAGGAGACAGCTCGAGGGTTAAGGAAGGGGAGGAGACAGCAAGGGCTAGCAAAATTGGGAGAATTCAATGTTCATGCCCTCCGGACGCAGACTACCCAGGCGGAATATGAGGTGTTGTTCCTCCAATTTCCGGTGTTGCTCACTCTGGCAATGGAGGAGACCCAGGACAGAGAGGTCGGATTGGGAATGGGAGGGTGAGTTGAAGTGCTGAGCCACCGGGAGTTCAGGTAGGTTCTTGCGGACTGAGCGGAGGTGTTCGGCGAAACGATCGCCCAACCTCCACTTAGTCTCACCGATGTAAATCAGCTGGCATCTAGAGCAGCGGATGCAGTAGATGAGGTTGGAGGGGATACAGGTGAACCTATGTCGCACCTGGAAGGACTGCTTGGGTCCTTGAATGGAGTCGAGGGGGGAGGTAAAGGGACAGGTGTTGCATTTCTTGCGGTTGCAACGGAAAGTGCCCGGGGAGGGGGTGTTACGGGAGGGAAGGGAAGAATTGACAAGGAAGTTGCGGAGGGAGCGGTCTTTGCGGAAGGCAGACATGGGGGGAGATGGGAAGATGTGGTGAGTGGTGGGGTCACGTTGGAGGTGGCGAAAATGGCGGAGGATGATTTGTTGTATTTGCCGGCTGGTGGGGTGAAAGGTGAGGACTAGGAGGACTCTGCCCTTGTTGCGAGTGCGGGGATGGGGAGAGAGAGCAGTGTTCCGGGTATGGAAGAGACCCTGGTGCGAGCCTCATCTATGGTGGAGGAGGCGAATCCCCGTTCCCTGAAGAGCGAGGACATTTCCGATGCCCTGGTGTGGAACGTCTCATCATGGGAGCAGATGCGGCGTAGGCGGAGGAATTGGAAGTAGGGGATGGAGTCCTTACAGGGGGCAGGGTGGGAAGGCGTGTAGTCCAGATAGCCATGTGAGTCAGTGGGTTTGTAGTGTATGTCGGTCAGAGGTCTATCCTCTGCGATGGAGACGGTGAGGTCAAGGAATGGTAGGGAAGTGTCGGAAATGGTCCAGGTGTATTTGAGTGCCGGATGGAAGTTGGTGGTGAAGTGGACGAAGTCAGTCAGTTGTGTGTGGGTTCAGGAGGTGGCCCCAAAGCAGTCGTCAATGTGCTTTGAAAGTAGGAATGCAGGTGCAGCAGGCAGTGAAGAAAGCAAATGGTATGTTAGCATTCATAGCAAAAGGATTTGAGTATAAGAGCAGGAGGTTCTACTGCAGTTGTACAGGGTCTTGGTGAGACCACACCTGGAGTATTGCGTCCAGTTTTGGTCTCCTAATCTGAGGATAGACATTCATGCCATAGAGGGAGTACAGAGAAGGTTCACCAGACTGATTCCTGGGATGGCAGGACTTTCATACGAAGAAAGACTGGATAGACTCGGCTTGTACACGCTAGAATTTAGAAGATTGATGGGGGATCTTATAGAAATTTACAAAATTCTTAAGAGGTTGGACAGGCTAGATGCAGGAAGATTACTCCCGATGTTGGGGAAGTCCAGAACTAGGGGTCACAGTTTAAGGATAAGAGGGAAGTCTTTTAGGACCGAGATGAGAAAATCATTTTTTATTATGGAGAGAAGGCAGGGATGGGATACTGAGTTGGATGATCAGCCATGATCATATCGAATGGCCTACTCCTGCACCTATTTTCTATGTTTCTAAGTTGTTTACCTACAAGAGATCAATTTAACACTGGGCATTTAAGACTACATTGTCTGAGTGATATCACCTGGGAAATTAGGTCCAAAGGCCCCAAGCACTGCTCAGAAACAAGTTCTTGGGACGTGATACCAGCCCATGTGCCCCCCATACAAAAATCATGTGTGGATGACAGAGGCAGGCAGTCAAATTTTCAGAGTGATAGAGCATTCTGGAGAAGATACCTATATCTTGTTTCACTTTGTAAAATTTGCATAACACTGTAAGAACATTAGACAACAGATTTTGAAGCAATAATCCTTTTCAAGTAAATTGTGGGAATAGAAGGCATTTTGGTGTTTTGATATCCACCCAATTCCTGCCTTCTATTAATGATTCATAACAGCTTTTTGCAGTTGTTTGCGTATGATTTCTGACATATTCTTGATGGCAATAGGCAGGTGTGAACCCTGCAGTATATCATATGTTCTCACATAAACACTAAATCTCATGGCACAGTTCATTAGACAAGCCACTAAATTTGATAAGAATGCTGAAAATGGGTTTTATTGTTGTCATATATCATGCAACTGAGTTAATTATCTAAATGGGTAGTATCGCTATTTTTCACTCTCAGCACCAGAGATGTTCAATTTCCAGACTTGTCCTCACTATTTTTTAAAGTTTGTTTTTGTTTCATTTCACCACAATAAATAATGTCCTGAACTCTAAAGTGGTAACATTTGGTCACAATGTGCTTCCAAGTTCAATGTGCATCATCAGCACTGGTGTGAATTGGCAGGATAAAGACCTAATGAAAAGTGAGCCTTGGGTCTCATGTACATACACTGATCGTTTGTGATTTTAATTGCACGATGAAGTTCAATGGTTCTTTATTATCACATGTACTAAGGTACAGTGAAATTCTTTTTTGAAGTACAGTTCAGTAAGATTCTTGTTGTAGAATACAAGTGAGAGTACAATCCCCAGTTAGGTACAGAATGCATAGAAACTGCCCACTGGGTGCTTATGCAAGAGTCCACAGGTTTTGGGGCCACTTTCAATGTCCCAGCTGCAGTTGGCAATAAAGGCCCGTTGCATCCGTCGCTTCCATCCAGATGGTCCAGTGAATCGTTCACATTAGTTCTACTGTATGTTACTTTACTTTTGTATCCACTCTCTACACATGAGGGGGGATTTGCAGAGGCCAATCAACCAAATTTTCTGTTTTTAATTTGTGTCTCTGTGATGTCTTTATTACTTGTTATATTCCGATTATATGTTATTCCGATTACTATGTAAGGTGTCCTTGAGATGTCTGAAAGGCGCCCATTAAATAAAATTTATTATTATTATTAAATAAACCCGCGCGTCTTTGGGATGTGGGAGCAAACCAGAGCACCTGGAGGAAACCCACACAGCCACAGGGAGAACATGCAAGCTCCACACAGACAGCACCGGGTTCCTGGCACTATGAGGGAGCAGCTGAGAAGCGGCTCTCAGGATGTAGGAAGCAATCGATGTTTATTTTTTCATGAACAATTATTGTCTGTGGGTGGTGTTCAGCAGGGGTATGGGTTACTAGGAATAATTCCTGTCTCGTACATATTGAGTTGAAGATGTGTCCTCTTCAGTGAGTGAATGGATTATGAGCTGGAACTCAGCACCTGTGGGTAAACACAAGCTCCATCTGCTGAAATTATGGTAACCGAGAGTCTGAAGTGTTGGCATTATAGGAAGATGATTAGTTCTTCATGTTAGCTTCACTCCAGTAAGAGGCTTGTTCCAGCTGAGATGAAGCATTGCGATGAGAGAAAATATAACAGTCAGGATATGTCCCAGCCTTGCTTGATTATGGTCTCATTGAAATCAGATCCCTTTTGTGTCCTTGGTTATGATCACAGTGAATTTTTTTTGGGGGACTGACATAATTGAGGAAGGTGGTCTACAGGTGATGGACAGAAAGTGCTGGAATAACTTAGCGGGTCAGGTAGCATCTCTGGAAAAAAGGATGGGTGACGTTTTGGATTGGAACCCTTTTTCAGACATCCGGGTTTGGGTTCTGACCCATAGCATTACCCATAGAAGAATACGTTTTGTCAGCAGACCTCATAGAAGCAGTAATCCTGACCATGTTCAGGAAAAGAGGCAAATCCAGCAGTGTAATGACTGAAGTGTTGCCTTGTTATCCGTCTTCGGGAAAGTCATTGACAAGGTCATCCACAACCACCTCCTCAGTGGCTGGAAAGGTGCTCTCTGAATCAAAGTGTGCAATGAAGTTATCAAGAGGTACAGTCGACACAGCCTTCATCTTGTAACAAATTAAATGAAAGAGCAAAGAGCAGCACCAGCCAATGTATGTGGGCGTGCTATTTTCTACCAGGATCCCAAAACAAGCATGGGGCAGAGGCAGAAGTGGCCAGATCATTGAATTAAATAGCTTTGAAACATCTCGAGAATTCAGGACATTGGTCTTTGTAATGGACCCTCATTGTTTACACTCAACAATTGCTGCAAGGTACAAGGCCTTTTCAGAATATTTCAGGGACCCTGTCCCTATGGTAGCGACAGAGAAGAAAAAGAATCTCTATTAACTCTGAAAAGCATCAAAAGAAGCTGAATGCATTTACGTTGGAGTGGTGCTCCAGTTACCAATTCTGTGATAGGCAGAAAGCATTAGCCTCTTAAACAAAAGACTCAACTTCGAGAGACAGCTCTTCAGTATCATTTGATATCCAATAGCACCCTACCAAAAGGCTGATAAACACATATCCACTCTTTTTCAAACAGTCATATAATTTTACAGAGTACAGAAGCTTGATGATTAAATTATAATCCAGAAACATAGGCCATTGGTACAAAGATATGAATTCAAATTTCAGCATGGCAGCTGATGATATTACATTACATAAAATTGGAATTCTCATTTTCAAAATTCATTTTCTTTCATTTTGTCTCTATAATTTCATTGATTTTGTCCATTGAATCCCAAATTCGTGATTTACACAATCATGTTTTTTGATTTAGTAAATTAATTAATATTATGTAGATGGGGAAATTTGGTCGGTGTGGACAAGTTGGGCAGAAGGGCCTGTTTCCATGTTGTATGACTCTCTGAGTGTTCAAATTGACGGTTAACTATAATGTTTCCTTTGATGCTTCTGAAAACTATAAAGTACCTGCTATTAAATGAGAATTTAAAAGTAAAATTGTAAACAAAATGAAAGTATCTCCTTCCAACCATATATTCTGGAGAAGGATTTTGTCCCTATTACCTATAACGAGAAAAGCACACAGTGAAGACTTTAATTGCCCATTTAATTTTGTGCAGTACTCAATTAATTACAGAGCCTTAGGAATCCATGTCTGTTAGTGTTATAAATTGCTAATTACCTTTGTATCCAATAGGAAGATTTGGCTAAATTACAGTTACAGCTCATCAGTTATATTAGGTTTGTCAAAGAAATTTACAAAAATTTAGAAGGAATTGATTGCGTATCAAGCAAAGACTTCATTGAAGAATATCTAAACAGCAATTTAAAAATAAATAGCATAGCAATTCATTCCCACTCATAACATATAACATATAACAATTACAGCATGGAAACAGGCCATCTCGGCCCTACAGGTCCGTGCCGAACAACTTTTTTCCCTTAGTCCCACCTGCCTGCACTCATACCATAACCCTCCATTCCCTTCTCATCCATATGCCTATCCAATCATGGGAAACAAATTCAGTGATCCTATCCAAATGTCTGCAAGGGCCATGTAAAATTAGTGTTGCCCAATTGCTTTGATGAGTCCGACTTCCAGCCTCTATCACTTACGCTTCAGATCGAACTTTGTTACCAATGGCAGAAGCAGGGGATTATACCCGGGCTACGACATCAATGTTTGAAAACGTACCACAGTCTCACAAAAGCTGTCATAGAAACATAGAAACATAGAAACATAGAAAATAGGTGCAGGAGTAGGCCATTCGGCCCTTCGAGCCTGCACCGCCATTTAATATGATCATGGCTGATCATCCAACTCAGTATCCTGTACCTGCCTTCTCTCCATATCCCCTGATCCCTTTAGCCACAAGGGCCACATCTAACTCCCTCTTAAATATAGCCAACGAACTGTGGCCTCAACTACCTTCTGTGGCAGAGAATTCCACTGATTCACCACTGTGTGTGTGAAAAAAAATGTTTTTCTCATCTCGGTCCTAAAAGTTTCCCCCCTTATCCTTAAACTGTGTGTGTAGCCCCTAGTTCTGGACTTCCCCAACATCGGGAACAATCTTCCTGCATCTAGCCTGTCCAACCCCTTAAGAATTTTGTAAGTTTCTATAAGATCCCCCCTCAATTTTCTAAATTCTAATGAGTACAAACCGAGTCTATCCAGTCTTTCTTCATATGAAAGTCCTGACATCCCAGGAATCAGTCTGGTGAACCTTCTCTGTACTCCCTCTATGGCAAGAATGTCCTTCCTCAGATTAGGAGACCAAAACTGTACGCAATACTCCAGGTGTGGTCTCACCAAGACCCTGTACAACTGCAGTAGAACCTCCCTGCTCCTATACTCAAATCCTTTTGCTATGAATACTAACATACCATTCGCCTTCTTCACTGCCTGCTGCACCTGCATGCCCACTTTTAATGACTGGTGTACCATGACACCCAAGTCTCGTTGCATCTCCCCCTTTCCTAATCGGCCACCATTCAGATAATAGTCCACTTTCCTGTTTTTGCCACCAAAGTGGATAACCTCACATTTATCCACATTATACTGCATCTGCCATGCATTTGCCCACTCACCCAGCCTATCCAAGTCACCTTGCAGCCTCCTAACATCCCCCTCACAACTAACACTGCCCCCCAGCTTCGTGTCATCCGCAAACTTGGAGATGTTGCATTCAATTCCCTCCTCCAAATCATTAATATATATCGTAAATAGCTGGGGTCCCAGCACTGAGCCTTGCGGTACCCCACTAGTCACTGCCTGCCATTGTGAAAAGGGCCCGTTTACTCCAACTCTTCGCTTCCTGTCTGCCAGCCAGTTCTCTATCCAAGCTCTGTCAAGCTAAGAATCTTACCTTTCATCTCCATTATCTGTTCTTAAAGCTCCACATCCTGCAGCTGCTACATCCCCTGTTGGCTCACCTTACCACACTCACACCTCCTTCCCTGTGCACTCAAATCTGCAACTCACAGCATTTTGACAATTTTCATTTTCTCAAATCTCACCCCGTGTAAAAAGAATGCAAAGTTTGACCATAACAGCAATTGACCTCACAAGCACGTCACTAAAGCTTCCTTCATTCTTGCAATGGATGGTTGAGCGCAATTTGAGGCATTGGGCCATGAGATGAATGGGCTGTGACCACATCCATAGCCTTTTATTTACTGGAAACTTGGGGCTGGTGGCCAGGGTGGATGGCAAATCTAAAATGATTTCTGTACTGATAATTAATTTGCTCCTTACTTATTTCTATCTTGTCTTCAACATCCTGCAGGTCAACTTGTAAATGCTTCCGCCACCAGTCACCTCTTCTCTGGTTTAAGATCTGGGAATAACTGTCCACAGTTCCCTGAAAGTGGAATCTCATGTAGATAGGGTGGTAAAGAAAGCTTTTGGTGTGCTGGCCTTTATAAATCAGAGCATTGAGTATAGAAGTTGGGATGTAATGTTAAAATTGTACAAGGCATTGGTGAGGCCAATTCTGGAGTATGGGGTACAATTTTGGTCGCCTAATTATAGGAAGGATGTCAACAAAATAGAGAGAGTACAGAGGAGATTTACTAGAATGTTGCCTGGGTTTCAGCAACTAAGTTACAGAGAAAGGTTGAACAAGTTAGGGCTTTATTCTTTGGAGCGCAGAAGGTTAAGGGGGGACTTGATAGAGGTCTTTAAAATGATGAGAGGGATAGACAGAGTTGACGTGGATAAGCTTTTCCCACTGAGAGTAGGGAAGGTTCAAACAAGGGGACTTGACTTGAGAATTAAGGGACAGAAGTTTAGGGGTAACATGAGGGGGAACTTCTTTACTCAGAGAGTGGTGGCTGTGTGGAATGAGCTTCCAGTGAAGGTGGTGGAGGCAGGTTCGTTTTTATCATTTAAAAATAAATTGGATAGTTATATGGACGGGAAAGGAATGGAGGGTTATGGTCTGAGCGCAGGTATATGGGACTAGGGGAGAATACGTGTTCGGCATGGACTAGAAGGGTCGAGATGGTCTGTTTCCGTGCTGTAATTGTTATATGGTTATATTATATGGAAGACCTTCTTTTCCAATCTACTTACAGTTTGGATACGACAAGCATCAATGATCCTGTGTCAGTTCAGGAAATGAATAGTGACACAGCTGGCAAAGCTGCTACTTCCAGACTCAGGTACACCTTCTTCTCCTCTGTTATCAAACTTCTAAACAGTCCTTCCATAAGCTAGGGGACAGCCCCGATCCTCCAACCTACTGTAGCTCATTGTGGATATTGAACTTTTCCCCTGGAACTGTTATACTATAATGCAGAGAACTATTTGCTCTCTAGCTTTCTCTTCGTTCTACCTTTTGTTTTTTGAGTTTGGCTTGATTGTATTCATATCATAGAGTCATAGAACCATATAGCATGGGAACAGGCCCTTCGGCCCAACTCTTCCATGCTAACCAAAATGGCCCATCTAAGCTAGTCCCAATTGCCCGCATTTGGTCCATATCCCTCTAAACCTATTCTCTCCAAGTTCAAGTTCACATTTATTGTCACATGCACCAATTGGTACAGTGAAATTTGAGTTACTTTACAACCATATGAATAAAAAGAACACAATGCACAATAGAGTTTAACATAAACATCCACCACAGTGGAATGAACATTTCTCACTGTGATGGAAGGCAATAAAGTTCAGTCATCTTCCTCTTTGTTCATCCATACACCTGTTCAAGTGTACTTTTAAATGCTGTTATAGCACCTCCCTCAACAACCTGCTCTGGCAGCTCATTCCAGAACTGCCAGATATCCACCATCCTCTGAGTGAAAATGTTGCCCATCAGGTTCCTATTAAATCTTTTCTTTCTCCTCTTAAACTTATGTCCTCTGGTTCTTGATTCCCCTAGGGTAAAAGATTCCATGCATTCACCCTATATTTTCCCCTTATGATTTTATAAAGCTCTACATAATCACTTCTCAGCCTCCTCGCTCCAAGGAATAAAGTCCTATCCTGCCCAACCCTTTCTTACAGCTCAGACTGCTACAGCTAATGGGCCTGTTCCACTTAGGTGATTTTTTCAGCGACTGCCGGCGACTGTCATAGTCGTAGCAGGTCGCCGATAAACCGGGGACTGGACCCCCCTACGACAATGTCAATGACAATGTCTACAACAACCTACCTCCTAGTCGATGTCAAGCAACGGCAAGCTACCGACAACCGGTGACCCATAGGACGTCCACCTACGACCACACCTATGACAACCTACGTCCACCCGTGACTAGCTACGACAAGATAAGACAATTCAGTCACCGGTACCTTTCGCCGGTTGACGTAGGTTGACGTAGGTAGTCGCCAATGGAATTCACTGAAGTCAGCACCGGCGACAACCTACTTCATCCTGGCAACAACCTACGTCATCCTGGCGACAGCACTACGTCAGGCTACGATCGTTGGCATCAAGCCCACGGTGCCGACTGTCGCCGAAAAGTTTTGAACATTTCAAAATCCAGCGGCGACCAGAAAAAAGGTACGGCTCTTTGGGAAACTGAGGAGACCATACAGGCCACACCCCGGCAACCATATGGCGACATCCTAGTCGCCTGTAGTCACCTAAAAATCGCCTAAGTGGGACAGGGGCATTACTTTGGGTAAAAGCATTCACCCTATCTATTTGTTTCAAGATTTTATACAGGTCTAAAAAAATCATTCCTCAGCCTTCTAAAATTCCAAGGAATAATATCCTACCTTGCCCAACCTCTCCCTATAGCTCAGCCCATCTAGTCCTGGAACATCCTCATAAATCCTCACTGCACTCGTTCCAGTTTATCGACCAAAACTGAACACAGTACTCCAAATGTGGCCTCAACAACATCTTGTACAATTGGAACATGACATCCCAACTTCTGTACTCTATACCCTGACTGATGTAGGGCAATGTACTGAGAGCCTATTTTTTTACCACCCTTTCTACCTGTGATGCCGCTTTCAGGGAACAATGCACCTGCACTCCTAGATCCCTCTGTTTTACTTCGGAGTCACGTGAGTGACTACGTGAAGAACCCCACCAGGGCGCATGCGTGTCATATCGCTACACGCATTGCAACGAGTCACAGCAGGGGGAACGACGTTCCACTTAGCGGCAAAAATTGAAAGCCGAGAACAGCAGGTAAGGAGACTCTGCGTTCCAGAATTGAAAGTCGGGAACAGCAGGTAAGGAGACTCTGCGTTCCTTCCACTTACCTTACAGGTGGAGACATGGACCAGATCCACGAAGGCTGCGGGAAAGCTGGCGGGGGAGAACCACGGAGTTGCGTGGTTGGGTGGTGCGGAGTTGCTCCACCCTTGATCATATACTCAACTGGTATCTCTTCTCTAATCTTACTATGTTTAGTCATTACAGTTATCTGTGATTTCACACCGCTGCTTTGAAGAATGACACGCATGCGTCCTGGCGGGGTTCTTCACGTATTCCCTCAACGTTACTCCTCATAAAATAACGATCAAACTTCAAACTAGTAAGTTCTCGTTTAATCTTACTATTCTACAATACTCCCCATGGCCCGTCATTCACTATGAAATTCCTGCCCGATATTGACTTTCCGAAAAGCAACACCTCAAACTTACCTGCATTAAACGCCATTAGCCTTTCCACGCCCCACTTGCCCAAGAGCCGCTGTAATTTTTGATAACCATCTTCACCGTCTACAATACCATCTACTTTAGTGTGTCAACTGCAAACTTACTAATCATGCCTTATAAATTCTCATCCAAATCATTGATATAAACCATAAAGAACAATCCCTGAGGCACACTACTTTCACAGGCCCCCAGTGCAAAAAGCACCCTGCCACCACCACCTTCTGCTTTCTTCCATGAAGCCAATCTGTATCCAGTTAGCTACCTCTCCCTGGCCCCCCAATATTATCGATGGCACTCAAACAAACTCAAACACCCAGCATTTAGCGTCATAGTGTCACAGAGTCATACAGTGTGGAAACAGGCCATTTGGTCCAACTTTCCCACATTGGCCAACATGTCTCAACTGCACTTGTCCCACCTGCCTGCATTTGGTTCATATCCCTCCAAACATGTCCTATCCATGTACCTGTCTAACTGTTTCTTAAACGTTGGGATAGCCCCAACCTCAACTACCTCCTCTGGCAGCTTGTTCCGTACCCCCACCACCCTTTGTGTGAAAAATTTACCCCTCGGATTCCTATTAAATCTTTTCCCCTTCACCTTGAACATATGTCCTCTGGTCCTCGATTCTCCTACTCTGGGCAAGAGATTCTGTAGCACTGTGATTCAATGGCACTCAAACAAAAGCTTTTCACTGTACCTCACTACATGTAATAATAAAAAAACTAAACCTTAACCTCACAGCATCAGGGGCCCAGGTTCAGTCCTAACCTCCAGTGATGTTTGTGTGGGGTTTGCACATTCTCCCGGTTACTCATGAGGTTCACCTCACATCCTAATCTGGGGGTAATTAATGGGAGTGTGAGGAGCATGAATCGGGATTAATGCAGAAATAGTTCTTGCTAGTTGGCAGCAATTCATTGAGCTGTATCTATGCTGTATGATTCCATGTCTCTCAGAAGATTCAGTCCCAATCAATCTGGCCCAGGCTGGCTGCAGCTCAGAAAATAGCAGAACGCACATTAATCTAATAGTCATATTTATTTCATTGTTGTAAGATTGCAAAGGACAAATAACGCAATAGGATGGCAGTTAAGAACCGTACTAATGGTATAGAGCACAGAAATAACCGTCAGGAATATACGAAAAATATGAGATTGTTGCTCAACAATTTAATAAAATGTATCTATTGATCGTTGCCTTAAAACGACAGCCTCTGAGACAATTCTGTATAAACCTGTTTGTCTGCGACTATTATTTTAAAAAGCCTCATTCCGCTGGTACTGGAGCAGTAAGGAGAATTACAACTGAACGTTTTAAGTATTTATGTATTAATCTTCAATGGAAATAATTTGATGACTATTGTGTGAATTAGTGAAATGCTTCCTTTTGCAACATGGCAAACGTCATCTGCAATGTAAACAGTATGCTTTCTCCTGAGGTGATCCTGATCAAATTTTATTGTGGGTAAACAAATCAGATGCTACACTGATGCATTCCAATATAATTTGCAGCATTAGGTTTAGTGCCTGTAGGGGCAAAGAATAATACTGTATGTAGTGCTTTTTGCAAGGAAAATGTTGATGATGGTGTCTTTAGTATTCATTTAGCATCTTAGAATGTGTAAAATATGAAGGCTCCCAGTGCAAAACTTTGAAAGTAGAGGAGTGAAATGGTGTTGCAGAACACAAAATTGTTTTAAACTACAAATTACAAATGAAAAATGAATTCTATCAAATTCAAAAATAGATTTTGTTTTGTATAATAAAAAAGAGATTGGGGAAAATTAAAATAGTTTCTTATTTTATGGGTAAACACTGATGATTACTGAAAAGTGGCAGAAATATTTCTCAGCCTTCTCCAAAGAAGACAGCAAAATAAGTATTTCATTCGAGCTTTAAATGAATGAAGTTGAGATGGAATTTGACAACTCAGATGCATGTTCTGTGTAAGTCTGAGGAATCAAAAAGGGGAATTAGCAGAGTCGCACATCCATTGACATAATTCTATAGCAGAGGGATATTGGCACAGGATTTTTTGACAGCTGATTTTGCTGTATACTAAGAGGATGAACAGAACTGTAGAGAGTGGTGGACTCAGCCCCTTCTATCAAGGGCACAGCCTTCCTTTTTTTTTAGATTTAAAATGTTTATTTGCATTTCAAAAAACACTCTGCAATCCAAGGGGCCTAACAAAATGGCAGGTTACATTCAACTTAAATGAACACAGGTCCTTGGTATATTTGTTCTATTCACAGGCATTATTAGGATTCCTACAGTCTTGTCCAAGCTCCTCTTGACATGCAAGCTATTGAGTGCCATCAGAAGTCAAGCCAGACAGATGGTCAGTAGTTCAATTCGTTATTTTGCTTTCGAAAGACCAGGAAGGAAAAGTAGGGGGGAGGGGGGGGGGCAGTGAAAGGGGTAATGGGGTATGGAAGGAGCCAACCAGTACTGTATTGTACTTCCGGTGGCGCTGGTGTCAGCTGCCTCCACCTACAGCCCGGTATCTTTTTGTTTTTTTGTTTTTTTGTTTTTGTTAAAGTGTGTTTTTGATGTTTTTTTTAATGTCTTTATGTGGGGGAAGCGGGCACGGTAAGGGGGATACCGTCCTTCAGTCGCATCCTGGAGAGGACGCGACTATTATTCGAGTTGCGTCCTCGGCCCCCCCCCCCCAGCGGCCTACCTACCTGGATTGGCGCGGCCATTCCTGCCGGGATCGACCAGAGCTCCAGCAGCGGCGGGACAGCGCTGATACATCGCGGGGCTGGCGATGCCTTACCGGGGATCGCCGTCTGGAGCCCGGAGTGCTGGACCTGCGGCACCGACATCCTGGAGCTGTGGTTCGCGGAGCTCCCAACGCGGGCGGCGCTGACAAACATCGTGGGGTCCTGCGACTCTGCCCGGCTCGGCCTGCGGACTCGGGAGCTGCGGACTCCGGCTGTGGGAGGCGGCTGATTGGGAGGTCTGGGCCGCCGAGGAGGAGGATGTTCACCGTCGGGGTTCGACGTCGGCGTTCCACCAGCCCGGCGAGAGGGCCTGCGCATCGGGCCACCCGGGGCAGCGACTGCGGGTGCTAGGAAGGCCTCGACCATGAGTGAACAACTGGGAAGATCGGAGGGGAGGCTGGCTGAACTATGGTGCCTTCCTCACCTTGGTGCCACTGTGTTATGTTGTGTCGTGGACTTTCAGTGTTTGTGCTTTTTTTTAAATTCTATTTTATTTTAATATGTTTTATTATTTATTATTATTTATTTATTTTTATGATACTGCCTGTAAGGGAAATTCATTTCGTTGTCTCTAACTGAGACAATGACAATAAATTTGAATACAATACAATACAATACAGTTCATTCAATCCGATCATACTGCATCCAAGAAAGTTTTGTTTTACTTTTTTACAAAGATATATAGCTAGAAGGCAATGCTTGTGGAATGTACAGCACAGATCAGAAAGCCATCTCATTTTCCTGATGCTTCTTCTTTTGCCGCTTTCTTATCTTGGTCAATAGTGGCTTGGTCGGGCAAGGCGGTCTTTTCATTCGTCTGAGTGGTATTGAGCTTATCCTTTTCGAAGTGAGGAAATCTTTGACATTTCCCTTCATATTTCTGTTGAGCTAGTATGTTGGGTACTGGTTTCCAGAGGGCTAGTATGGAGTTTGTGGGCAGAATGGAATTTTGGGCTGGCAGCTCAGTCACTGAGGGCTGGCAGGTCAGTCACTGAGGCCTGTACTGACAGGGGGAGGGCACCAAAATGCGTGGTGTTGCTGAAGACATCTGGAAGAGTTCTGTCCACAACTTCAAAGCATTCTCTCCTAATCATTGGACATTCATCCCAAACAATGACTTTCACTTGCCTCGTGAAATGTGCCATCTTAGAGTTCTTCTCGATGTTGCACAATGTATCCTCGGCCACTTGGATGGATATCTTGAATCGAGAATGTGTAGTTCTTCCACCAGGCAGAAATGTAGCTGCTATCCTAGAGGATACTACAGCAATAGCCACATCACCTTGACCTCTAACATTTCCTGACATGATGTTGAAAAAGCAGCCTAAAGACAATTTCAGTTAATGAGCACTGAAGATTTTGTGCAAAACATTTTTTTGAGGTAGGGGCTGTCGGCGTGGGGTGGGGGGTGGTAAACATTGTGCAGCCAAGGGAGGGGCACAGCTTCAGGCGGGGGTTGTCGTGAACTGATGAGAAGGGGGTGGGGTGTCCTCATGCAGGGGATGTGGACGGCTTCAGTAGGGGGTGCATCCTATAGCCATGCGGAGGGCAGCGTCTTGAGGTGGGGGATGTCAGTGGAGGAGGGGGCAGTGAGCGATTTACTCATGACCTGTGGACTCACTCACTGCCTTGGGATTAACTCATGGCCTTTGGACTGACTCTCACAGCTTGTGGACTGACTGATGCCCGACTTCTGGAGTCACGTCCGACTTTTGTAAACTAAAAACTGTAACATCTACATTGAGGAACAGCTTCTTCCTGACAGCCATCACGCTATTAAACATAACAAATAAGCTCTGAACTACGAAATACTATATTATTTCACACACACACACATATATATATTCACATGCACTAACACACATATGCACACACACCCACACTCATATTCACACACATATAATCATGCACACACACATACATATACACACGCGCACATATTCACACACACACACGTATATATATTCACATGCACTCACACACATATACACACACATATTCACACACACATATTTACTCACACACATACATATACAGACACGCACATATTCACACACACATATTCACTCACACACGTGTTCAGACACACACATGTACACACACACACATGTACACACACACACACACATATATTCACACACATACATATTCACACACACACACACACACACACACACACACATATTCACACACACACATATAGGGAGGTTTCATGGCAGTCGGGTCACGCTACACCAAATGGATTACACGCGATGTACTGCTGGTAGGCACTTACCATTGTTTCCAACTCCATCTTCCAGGGAGATGCTTAGCGAACATTGGCCGTTTGCTCACTGCATTTCATCAACACTAAAGCATTATTTGTGTTTTTTCTTGATTTCTTTGGCAACTAAAAAGTTTCAGAAGTAATAAATCTGGCTGTATTTTTTTTTTTTTAAATCGCCCATGGTTCTCAAGTAGGTTTTTACGTACAAAATGAAAACGCTTCTGAAGAAAAATTTACAGCCAGATTTATCACTTCTGAGAATTTTTAGATACCAAAGGAATCAATAAAAAAAAGGAATAATGCCTTACTGTTGATGAAATGCAGTGAGCAAACGCGATAATTCCGATATTTTCAATTACGATATCTGCACAGCCAATGTTTACCAAGCACTTTAGCTGCTGTTGTCCCTTCAATTCTCGCTTCTCTTTACCTTCATTTCATTTCACGTTTGGAATTCTAATGTTGGGTACATGTCTCTCACACTTACCCCAACTTCCAAAAAAAATTTCAGAGCACAAATTCAACATTTTGGCGGTTTTTAACAGATAGGAAAGTACGTGTTTCTTGCATTAATAACATATACTGGAAGTGACGGATGTCTTCCAGATGGATTGAGCGGCTCCGTGCGTCAAGTCCTATGACCTTGTGACCTTACGTGCAACCCCCTATTCAGACACACACATATACACATACACATACATATATATTCACACACACATTCATATATATTCACACACACATTCATATAAATTCACACACACACACATATACATATATGCACACATATATATATTCACACACATATATCCATGCACACACACACACATATTCACACACACACACACACACATATATATTCACACACATACATATATATTCACACACACACACACATATATTCACACACACATATATATTCACACACACACACATATATATTCACACACACATATATATTCACACACACACACGCACACATATATATTCACACACACACGCACACATATATATTCACACACACACATATATATTCACACACACACATATATATATATTCACACACACACACGCACACACATATATATATTCACACACACACATATATATATGTTCACACACACACATTCACACACACAACACTGAAATACACTGTGCAAAACGAATATTCAAATCCTGCTGTAGAGTCTTTTGCTGAAACAAAATGCTGCTTTTAAATAACGTCCAACAAACACAGACTTACCATAGAGAAAGCAGCCGAATATTTACCAGTTCTGTAGAATTATTCAACACCTCGTGCACTCTGTCTTCAGCAGGCAGCGCCATCTTACCTCCGACCGGAAATTACATCATCGCCGCCATCTTACCTCGGACCGGAAATGACGTCACCACCGCCATCTTGCCTCCGACCGGAAATGACATCATCGCCGCCGGGTTCCCAAACACCGGAAATCACGTCATCGCCGCCATCTTGCAACCGCCAAAATCACAAAATGAGCGCCAATTTTAAATTTAAACACAGTTCTGGTCCAAATATAAAGCTTTATTCATGCATTACTCGCCTGAAAACGTTGCAACAAATGCATTTCAATTTACATCAACATTTCAAAGACATCATGCTTTAGTCACCTGAAAACGGGTGCAACCATTTTAAAACCCAAGAGAAACAAATTTGCAAACGCTTTATAACAATAACAAATGCTTTTTATTTTCAATACACATTTCAAACACAATATAGATAGACAAATATACAAATGCATTTCATGTTCAATAGATAGACAAATATGCAAATGCATATCATGTTCAATATACATTTCAAACACAATATAGATAGACAAATATACAAATGCATTTCATGTTCAATACACATTTCAAACACAATATAGATAGACAAATATACAAATGCTTTTCATGTTCAATACACATTTCAAAAACATTATAGATAGACAAATATACAAATGCATTTCATGTTCAATACACATTTCAAACACAATATAGATAGACAAATATACAAATGCATTTCATGTTCAATACACATTTCAAAGACAATATAGGTAGACAAATATACAAATGGTTTTTATTTTCAATACACATTTCAAACACAATATAGAGAGACAAATTTACAAACTCTTTCCAACAAAATGCCAAGAAACTTCAGACCATGGTGAATGGTGAACAACATACATATCGATTGGCTGAAAAAACACATGCAGGGGACACACCTGGGAGTAGAGCAGCGGCTCAGAGAGCCGTGACCCTCTCATGTCATGGTCGGGAAGAAAGTGATTGAAGCGGGACGCTTCCGGGTTTTATAGTCCCTCCCTCCCCTGCCGCCAGCGGGGGCAGCAGAGAGAATGGGGAATGATGTAAAAACATTAATATCTCGGTCATATTTCATCGACGGGAAAAATCCTCGGCACACGTGCGGCAGAGGGGGGCTCTGAGCGAGGTGGCCAAAAATGACGGCGGTAGGTGGCGGCGTTCTCTCGGAAATCGCAGCACAGATCGCCAAAAGCGGTCAAGAACAGAGTTTTAGTAATATAGATAACCCTTATCATTGAAGTGAAGAAATTAATTAACCAAATTGAATAAAAGGAAGGGTCTTGACCTGAAACATCGCCCGTTCCTTCTCCCCAGACATGCTGCCTGTCCCGTTGAGATGCTCCAGCTTTTTGTGCCTCTCTTTGAAATGAATTTAAGTGTTTGGTTTCCATTGAGGAACCTTCCCTATTTTAACAGGGTGTTTTATTGAATGGGTGCAAACTTGCCAACCAAATCTGATGCAATTTGGTTGGCCATGGGAATTATTTAAGGCAAAGAAATCCCTTCCAACTAGAAATCCAATCTCCTGCCTTCTCTCGATAGATCAATGTGGTATTATCATCAGAGCAAATATCAGGGGAGAATTACAAGAAATGCTTTTACTTAATCCATTAAGATGACATCGACTGTATATTAACATAAATCATTGATCTGAAAAAAAAATGCAGAGGCAGATCCATTCCTTCACATTTTCATGAAGAATATTCTTTGTCAGAGAATGAATAATTCTACTTATTTTTCTTTTTATGGTTTAAAAATCGATGTTTGATTCCGAAGGATTTTCACACAGGGATTTTCTGTAAGACTGATTCCAACATGTGAACATAAATGTGGGATGCTTGCACAAAGGATGGCAGAGCAGTAATTTCCATGCAAATATTAAGTCTTTTGGAATTAATATCATAGTTATTACTGCAAAATGGTTGGAAAAAAACAATAACATTTTAGCTCTGGTGAAATTTTATTTCAATGCTATCATAGTAATCTTTCTTTTTTTAATTCAAAAAATGGTCACATTTTTCTAACTGTATTTTAATAACTTCTAAATTCAAAATGCATTTGTTCGATGGCCTGAGACAATAATTAGAGGACTGCTGATATCAAATGTTTGAGCCATGACAAGAGCTCATTGGAATTGTTTTATATTCTTTCAATTTTTGCTTTATCTCTGCATTCGGCAGTAACTTGCAAAAATTGATGGGAGTATATTGTTTGCAGGCAAAGAGACATCCGAAAAGTGGATTGCTTTTAGAAGTGTGATTTTGAGAGTTCAAGGTATGCATGTACCCGTTAGGGTGAAAGGGAGTAAGGAATCCTGAATTATGCAGGAATTGAGGCTCCGGTCAGGACAACGGAGAAGGTGTGGGTCAGGTATAGGCAACTGGGATCATATGTATCCTTAGAAGAGTATAGAGCATGAAGAGCATTCCTAAGAATGAAATCAGAAGAGTAAAATTAGCCATGAGATCACTCTGCTAGATATGATTCAGGACAATCCAAAGAGGTTTTCTATGCATATTAAAGGAGAACGAGTAACTAAAGAGAGAATAAGCCCCCTCAAAACTAATGACCATTTATGTGTGGAACTGCAGGAGATGTGCAAAATTCTTAATTAAAATTGGTCCTCTGTATTTACTGTAGATCAGTCAGTATTAATTGACCTGATCCATGTCATGTTTTACTGTATACCGCTGCATACTCAAACAGTCATCTGGTTGAGTGTCTCATATTATCTAGTCTGTTAGTCCAACCTCTAGTTAGATTTGTTGTTGAGCTTGAGCTGACAACGCCTATGTATTTGAGCTCTGTGAGTTTACTATAGTAAACAACTTATATTTATGTACGTATTCTGAGTTATTACATGTTCTTATATGGTGTCAGAAGTGGGATCCGAACCCACGCCTCCAGTTGGAGACTTCACAGGTGACATCACCGGTGGTCTAATAGGTGATTTGGTCAATAATACCGGTGGCTCTTTGGCCGTTGGTGAGCCATTAGGGTTGGAACCCACAGTCTCTCCATTAGTCTTTAGCGCTAAGTCCGGGACACTGGCGTAGCCATATGAGAACTGCTGAGATGGTCTTGGTTCGCTCACCGGCAGGTTATGTTTTTAATGCGCATGTAAATTCAGTTATTCAGAAATGGCAAGACACTTCTCAGCTCACGGGGCCCCTCTCTCCCTCATGTCGGACAATGCAGGACAACTTACAAGCCAAAGCTTCAAAGACTTTGCCCCATGCTGGGGTTTCAAACATGTCACCAGCAGCCCGGAATATCCGCAATCGAATGGGTTAGCGGAAAGACTCATTCGCCGTGTGAAACAGGTGATGGAGAAATCTAAAAGGGTGGGGTCTGATGTCTTTCTGGACCTTCACAACTTATGCAACATTTCGAGGGACACAGTTTTAGGTTCACCTGCACAGCGTTTGATGTCCAGACAAACCCGCACTATCCTTCCAGTAGCTAAGCAACTACTAAAACCTCAAGTTCGTGATCCACTCGCTATCCAGGCCCAACTACAACACATGGACTGCAACATACCAATACTGTTTACCAATATCTTGGTAAACAGTCTTGGGGCTGATGTTAGAACATTAGGCAACGATTTGTACTGCCACTGTTGCCCCAGTATTCAATGTGGTCAATGATGATGCGACATCCACCATCTTTTTTGGTTTTAGTAAATATATTTGATACAACTTCGTATATATATTTGATACAAGGTTCATGTTTAGATTTCTCTATGATACCCTTTGTATGTAACCTCACCAGTTCTGCTTGTCCCTCACGTTTTTCTTTTAGTGAGAGGGTAAAACCCCTTTGGGGTGCATGCTGAAGTGGTGGCATGTTTTCTTGAATGAATTCAATTTTATATCCTTGAATACTATTAAGTATATAACTATCAAGTGTGATAGTCCTCCATGCATCCATAAACAGGTGTAGTCTCCACCCTGTTAGCACAATCCCCCCACCTTTTATGTACTGGTAGGAACCAGACCCACCTACCTCCATTGTTATTGGTGGTGTGTTCATTTCTTCGGTTTCTGGTTCCTTGTCTGTCGGGTTGGTGCTGTTGGGGGGTGGCGCATTTTCCATGGGGCCCGCTCTGGGCCCTGTCCTAAAAAAGACTTCCGGGGATGGTATGCGGGCCCCGAGCTTTCACCAGTACCATGAAGTAGACACTTGCTGGTGGATGGGAAGGGGTACTGCCATCTGTGTTGCGTGGTTTTGCTCGTTCCGGGTCCTGCCCTCATGAGGCCAAATGCCTTGGATTCTTCGTCCAGATCTTTCACTTGCTTTGGCAAGTCCTTGACAAATAGCAGGATCTGTGGTTCTGAGGTCGGCGTTCTACACAGTCCTGCGAATTTAGGGTTGAGGGCAGGTCTTATGGCCTACTTCCGGAGGTTGTTAATCTCATACTGTGTGTTGCACAGTAGTGCCAGGGTGTCTTGTTGGTTTGTTGTCATGTCAATCCCGTCCACGGAACGAGTATATGAGCTGATAGCCCACGTCAGGAGCTTCAATATCTTTTGCAGTTTTAATTCTTGGGTTCTGATACCCTGCCCAATGTACCCTCAGATTTGACTATTAACGGCAGGCACATTGAGCGAAATGCAATTTTCAGGAGGCGTGTAGAGGTGCAACGCCTCATTGACTACCTGTTCTTGCAGTGGTTTAAAGGACAGGTAGTCAATGCTGACCGCCAGTTTAGGCTGTAACGGCCGTCCCGCTCACGGTGTTGCCGTGTAGCGGTTCACCACTCCCAGCAGCTCTTCCTGATCCTGTACCCCAAGCATACTCCCGGTTTCTTCAGCCAGTGACCCCTGTTCTTGACGAGCTCAGTTCTGGTCGCCAACGCTCCCCTCTGCTGAGGGAGATGCGATGGCCAGTGCTTGATAGTGCACTGGAGCGGGAGTGCTTGGGCTCCCTTGGCGAGCTTGCCCCATCTCCCGGAGCAAGTCTAGCTGGAGCATTTGCTCCATGAGCCTTTCCGTACGGCTCAAACGGCCACCTTTGCCACTCTCGGGCGGTGAGTCTTCCGCACCGGACTCGTCCGAGTAAACCGGCCGGTCCGACTTCCGTTTTGCCTTACCTCCAGCCCGCTGCAGTTGTTCGAGCTGTTGTTCAAGATGATAATTGTTTCGTGAGTCAATTCCAAGAAGCTAACAGTGATAATAACAATTTACTATGTCCCCTGATGCACAGTTGGCAATGGCAATTTGTTGCAATGACAAAGTCACACTGCATGAAGCACCACAGCTAACTTAAATCTCCTTATTTTACTTCGGAGTCACGTGAATGACTACGTGAAGAACCCCGCCAGGACGCATGCATGTCATATCGCTACACGCATTGCAACGAGTCACAGCAGGGGGAATGACTTTCCCCTTAGCGGCAGAATTTGAAAGCCGGGAACAGCAGGTAAGGAGACTCTGCGTTCCTTCCACTTACCTTACAGGTGCAGACATGGACCAGATCCACGAAGGCTGCAAAAAAGCTGGCGGGGGAGAACCGCGGAGTTGCGGGCAGCCAGCAGCAGCAGCCAACGGCACGCAAATCTCCCGTAATGGTTACAGCTGTGCCCGACTTCGCTCCTGCACCGGCCACGGCCGGGCGGTAGAGCGAAGCAAAAAACTAACAGAGTCGTTGACTCTGATGAGTCCGACTCTGAATAGCCGCGAGCGGCCAGTGCCCGTGAGCATTGGGGCTGGTTGGAGCGGCTTCAGGAGCAGCCGCGAGCGGCCAGTGCCCGAGAGCATTGGAGCCGGTTGGAGCGACTTGAGGACAGGAGCAGCCGCGAGTGGCCAGTGCACGAGAGCATTGGAGCCAGTTGGAGCGGCTGTTGGAGCAAATACTCCAAAGTGACAGGCTCCGGGAGATGGAGACTAGTCACAGTGGGCAGCTAGTAAGTCCTACAGCAGTACCTCTTGTAGGGCTGCACAGTGTTTCTCCATCATCAGAGGGGAGTACAGGGGGTCAATTCTGGGCTGACCCTGAAGAGGGGTGTGCAAAACACACCCCTCGTGCGCATGGGGTGCAAGAAAACCTTTTGGATATGGTGTCCCAATTTATTCAACCCGACCAAACTGGCCAAAACCTGGAACCTAAAATAGCTGCAAGTATCGACTACTTGTCATTCAACCAGCTATAAGGACAGGCATTATTGGACACCACGGCAAGACACTTACCACCAGGGAACTGCAAAACACTGAATGTTTCCAGTGTCAACCAGTGTATTTGAAAACATGTCGGAGCCTCAATCAGAGCCAGGGACTTGAAACTACAGAAAGTTCTGAAAGTCCTAACAGCGGGAATTACGGTTTTCGCCCGCACAATAAACAAAAAAGACATGACACAAGATCACCAGGATGCACTGGCTTTATTTTGCAACTACCAATATGAGTAAACAGCATTAGGAAGAAGTGCCATCCAACCGGCTTTAGACCCTAATTTGCAGGCCTATGCAAACCTGGAATCTCCAAACCACCAATATTACTGTTTGGAGGCAACTTATCAAAACAGGTAAAAGAACTTGACGAAGAGGGTAAAACCCTGGGGCTCATTAAAGTAACGTCTAAAAACTACTTCGGCCAGAAACAGCACCCCTACGCACCACCAGTCGGCCAAGACAAACTGGTGAAAGCTCAAAGGCCAGGAACACTCAACATCAGTCTTTTTTAGGCCATGGGCCAGACCGGCCTTCCTGGGGAATGCGCTAACTCTCAACACCGACCCAACTACAGATCCAGACACCGGCGCCTCAACGTCCACGGAGGATGCCGAAAAAGTAACAAACCTACCAATAGTAACCATGGAGGTAGGTGGGTCTGGTTCCTTACGAGGTTGGTGGGAGATTACAATTCTATCTGGATGCATGGAATAAATTAACTACCGACACTTATATTTTCAGAAGTATAGGGTTATACCATAGAATTTATACAAAAACATAATCCTCCAGTTCAGCATGTACCGAACCGAATGTTCGTGCTTACAGGCAAAGAAAAATGAAAAGCGCATGCTGAACTACAGTGGCCATATAAAAAAGCAGTAATGGAGGAAACCCAACACGAATCACAGGAATTCGTGTCCAAAATCTTTATCATAAACAAGATGGTGGTTGCCGCATCATCATAGATTTGACTAATTTGAATACTTTCGTACTATATATTCATTACTAGATGGAAACCTTTGTTATTGCTAAGCAATTGATTTCCTAAGGTTACTACATGGCAAGCATCGATTTAAAAGATGCTTACTATACAGTACCCATTAGAGGTGACCGCAGATGTTATTTAACACAATGGATCATCTGGGGTTCACCCTTAACTCAGTTCACATGTCAGTGACTTTGCCGAAAGAAAAGGTTACAGCCTTAATGGAGGCTTGCAGCAAAATCATTGACATCACAAAACCATTCATCAGACTGGTAGCAAGAATAAATGGCATAATAGTGGCTGCGTTTCCAGCCACACAAATTATCCTTTACATTATCAAAAATTACAGAGGGCTAAAATACGAGCACTCAAAAATTATGGTGGTCATTTTGACACACCAATGAAGCTACCAACAGAGGCCATAATGGAACTAAAATGGTGGAAAGATAACATTAGGCATTGTTCCAATCCAAACATTATCAGCTACCCGTCTATGGTACTACAAACTGATGCCAGTGCACTTGGATGGGGTGCTACCAATTCCATCTCCAGCTGTGGGGGAGATGGAATGCACAGGAGGCATCATTATTACAAACACTGGGCGTAAACTACCTGGGAATGTTAAGTGCATTCCATGGCCTTAAGTCATATTGTTCTGGGTTATATCACCAGCATGTTAGACTACAAATTGACAACACCACCGTGGTAGCATATATCAACCATATGGGTGGAAACAAATCGACATCATGTGACAATCTGGCCAACACAATTTGGCAATAGTGTATCCAGAGAGATATTTGGATATCAGCTACCTACTTACCAGGTAAACTAAATTTAGTGGCAGACAACAGGTCACGCAAATTCAATGAAAACACTGAATGGATGTTGGATAAAAAATGTATTTGCTGAAATTACAGCACGGTATGGAACACCAGATATCGACCTATTCGCATCCAGGCTCACACCAGTTATCGAATTATGTTCATGGGAACCAGAACCTGGGGCAGCGGCAACAGATGCATTTTCGCTGCATTGGGGGATTGTTTATTTATGCATTCCCTCCTTTCTGCCTCATCAGTCGGGTATTAAGGAATATACAGCAAGACTCCGCGTCTGGTATTTTGATAGTACCCGATTGGCCTACTCAACCATGGGTCCCGGTGATACTCGACATGGTATTAGAACCATGCATCACCATCCATCATAGACCTAATTTACTGGTTCATCCTGCAACAAGGGGAAGTAACCCATGTCATAATTATATAAACCTATTAATTTGTAGAGTTTGAAAGCACCTCTACTACACCTGGGACTGACGGACCGAACAGTGGATATTATTTCAGCGGCCCACAGACAGTCCACCAAAAAACAGTACTTGGTGTCATCAAGAAATGGGAAGTACTGTCACAACAATAACATCACCCACAGATCTATGAACATCCCGTCTATTCTGCAATTCCTGGCAAGCCTCCATTACGATGAGAGGCTCAGTCATAGTGCCATCAACTGCGCCAGAAGTGCTCTGTCAACATACCTGTGGCAAGGAACAGAGCGGCATTCTGTTGGGACACACCCTGGTAACCAAACTCATGAGGGGCATTTTTAATGTTAATCCCCCAAGAACCAGGTACTCCCAAATATGGGATGTGAGCATTGTACTGACCATGTTAAGAAACTGTTCTCCAGCTACAGCTCTGTCCCTACAGAAACTGACTATGAAAACAGTCATGCTGATGGCCTTGGTCACGGCACAAAGGGTCCAGTCGCTACAGAAGCTAAGGCTGAACAACATGACTATTTCATCTGGAAATTTAACTTGTCACATCAATGAATTAGTCAAACAGAACAGACAGGGGTCAATAGGCCTAAAAACAGAATTCAGGGCCTACCCGACAGATGATCGTCTCTGTATTGTAACACACTTACTATTATATATGGAGCATACTAAGATCATCAGAGGGAAAGAAATGTCACTTTTAATCAGCTACAAACAGCCACTCAAAAAAGTGACAGTACAGACCATCTCTAGATGGCTAAAACAGGTCCTAATAAAGGCTGGAGTAGACACTAGCATTTTTAAATCTCACTCCACCAGGGCTGCAGCTACATCGGCAGCTATGAAGTTGGATGTTCCTATGGACCAAATCCTCAAGACAGCAGGATGGTCAACGGAGAAAACTTTCCAACGATTTTATAACAAACCAGTCATTGAACCTAGAACATTTACAGAAATAATTTTAAGTTCTGTAATATAATTTTACCCCATAAATAGGGGCTATAATTTGGTGTTAATATATTTATCGTTGGGTTTTCAATATCGTATTGATGTCTAATGATGTTAACACTATTCTCCCCATAATCAAGGCAGATGTGATGCATGGACTCGTTTCCACGGCATGAAATCACAGAGCTTTAAAATCTTCACATAGTCACTCACGTGACTCCGAAGTAAAATAGGAAGATTAAACGAGAACTTACCAGTTTAAAGTTTGATCGTTATTTTATGAGGAGTAACGTTGAGGGATTACGTGCCCTCCGCTCCCACCCTTGATCATATACTCAACTGGTATCTCTTCTCTAATCTTACTATGTTTAGTCATTACAGTTATCTGTGATTTCACACCGCTGCTTTGAAGAATGACACGCATGCGTCCTGGCGGGGTTCTTCACGTAATCCCTCAACGTTACTCCTCATAAAATAACGATCAAACTTCAAACTGGTAAATTCTCGTTTAATCTTACTATTTGTTATATAATTGCGTTTGTGCTGCGGAAAAATATCGTAACAACGGATCACATTAGAACTGACCTGTAAATGGGACAGGTTTTTACTTCATTTGCTAATAAAAATATTATGCAAAAAGACCCCAGGGAGAGGTAATATTCTGATAATATAAGGCATTGTTTCTTTAATTACTAATCCAACAGCGGCAAAGCGGAGAAAGGAGGGAGGAGAGTCAAGCAGTGGTGTCCAGAACTCAAAAAGAGTAAACATCTTGGATGATAGAAGTGAAAAGGAAGAGGTTTTGTGCAAGATTAAATACATTGGATTGCCTTCAGTTGGGTTAAGTTTTGTTACTTACTTTTATCTCTTTTTATTCCCTGCTCTATAATGTATATTGACCATCCACATCATCATATTCCACTGTTTTGAAAAGCAGAAGGTAAATCTCCATGGTAATGGTTGTTTTCACTGATACCACTAGATTTAGTGAAATAAAGTTGAACCATATATCAGTTGAGATGCAGAATTGTAGCCTCAATGAGATTAAAGGCATGTTGTTTGCATGGTACAGGGTACTGATTTACTTGCTTAGAATATAGTTAAGGCCATTGGGTGATACAACGGTAATTCCCATTGATCCTCATTAGGCTGTTGTATGTTTTATGAACTGCCTTAGAGTAGTATGAATCTCTAGAATAAATCTTATTTGTGGGCTTTTAAACATCAAGCTTAACATCAGGGGTATTTCTGTATCTCATTTTAAGTGTAATTAGTAGAAAGGAAAGTGGCAGTTGGAATAAAATCCTGGACCATTCTCTGTAAAAATTTACATTAATATTCTGAAATGTATTCCTTTACAAATTACGAGTTTTAATTTAACTGTTTATTTGGCTAGAAAGCTCTGAGAATCAATGTTCCCTTCCTCATTGACATTGAACAAATGAAAACAAATGGGCTTAATCCGCATAATTGTTAAAATGAGTACTTTTCTTTCCCTTTTGACTTTTAGGAGCCTACAGCTAAATATGTAAATTGTATTAGAAGCAAGGCTAGGTGCTTAGTGGACATTCATGAAAGCTGGAGACACGAGGAACTGCAGGTTGAAATTTTGAGCAAAACACAAAGAGCTGGAGGGACTCAATGGGTCAGGTAACATCTGTGGAGGGAGTTGACAGACGGTATTTCGGGTCAGAACCTTTCTTTAGACTAAATGTAGAGAAGGGAGAAAGCTGGAAAAGAGAGACGGGATTGGACATAGCCTGACATGCTCTGGGGGATAGATAGAGGTGACAGGGGGGGTTGATTTTCAGATGCGCGGAGTAAATTATACAAGCTAGAAGTAAAAAGGAGTCAAAGGGTGTCAGATATACAAAGGAGCGAAATGTAAAGCCGGAGGAAGGGATATGTGGAAAAAGGACTGCAGGGTTAAAAAGATAACAAGGGACACCAGGATAGGAGATGAATTGAGGAAAGAGGAGAAAGGAGCAGAGTAATTCGGAGGGTGGGAGATAGTGGGAGAAATGGGTGAACACTGGAGTGTGGTGGGAGGTGCACAGGATAGGAGGGTATTATTTGAAGCTGAATTCATGAGAGTTGTACATAAGCATAGAGCCACCAAGTTTAGCTCCATTCCTTCCACTGAAAATGATTCTGGAGATTGCTCTGGTTTAGTCATGTTGCCACATGTTTGGGATCAGTAGTTTTTTCTGAACACAAGCCCGGGAGATTTCTTAGTGATTGCCGCACAGACGAAAATTACAAGTGCAAATGAATCCGGATCAGTCAGGGCAATTTTGAAAAGGACAGATTCAACGTGATCGACCTGATAGAATTCTTCAACACTGGAGGAGACTATTTACAACATTGGTAAAGTGTCACATCACAGGCAAATGGTAAAATGTTAAATCAAATTAAGAGAATTTTGGCCAAAAATAAAGAGAAATTACCTTGAATTTGTTATCCCTGGAGTTTTCAAAGTGGGTTACAGCTGATGTTGCTTTTGAACTGCAATCATTTTATTCTGTATTCAAAATGTAGCGTAATTTCTCCTACGAATGTATGATAAAAGTCAGTCTTTTCTTTGAAAAAATATCTTTGGATCTTTCATATTAATGTAAACAAAGAAAAGCATGCCTTGCTTCAGCCTAACATTGGAATCTGTTACAATGTTGCATAATGGTGCATCCAGTAGAGCTGCATCCTCACGGTTTCAGTGACCCAGGTTTAATTTTAAGGGCCTGTCCCACTTTCACGACCTAATTCATTACCTTTTTTACTCGTGGACATTTTTCATCATGCTAGAAAAACGCCCCGACCTACTTGATGCCACGAGTACCTACGACTAGCCTCACGACCTGCTACGACCTACCTACGACCTCCTACGACCTCGGGACGACCATGCTGCGAGTATGAGTCAAAGGCAAACTCGGCAGAGGTCGTGAATTAGGTCATGAAAGTAGGATAGGGCCTTTAACCTCTGGTGCTGTCTGTGTGGAGTTTCCAGAGTCAAGAATCAAGTGTTTATTTGTCATATTCAATGGGTTATACACTGGTACAATTTCTAACATGTTGCAGATTTACAAGCATATTTAATGCAACAACAACAAAACTTAAATTGTACATATAGAAACCATAGTAATATGGTGAACACTGCCCAGTCCACCACGGGTACTGAGGTCCCCACCATCTAAGGGATCTATAGCAGCCTCAAAAAGGCAGCCAGCATCATCAAGGACCCACAACCCCCTGGCCACATTCTCATTTTACTCCTGCCATCAGAAAAATAGTAAAGGAGTCTGAGAGCTGTAACGTCCAGGGTCAGGTGCAGCTTCCTCCCAATGACTATCAGGCTAATGAACACGACGGCCGAAATACAAACTGTCTTGATTTGGACGACATTGTATTTTATCTTTGCACTAATGTGGGGCGAATAAACTGGATTAGGAACAAAAAGTAAAGTGCTAAAGGAACTCTATAGGTTGAGCAGCATCTGTGGGGGGAGAGCAGAACCGTTTATATATGCCTATCTTTTTGTTAGCTAAGTGGAACAATTATATTTCCAAACCTTGCTACCCTTTCTTTGTGTCATTGGCAATTGCTTGGTGCTGCTTCCTGCAACCGGGTGGAATTTGAGTTTTATCACCTTCGCTATTCCTTTCTCTCCACAGGTGCTGGGGACCCAGGTTTTAATGTGACCTCAGGTATTCTTTGTGACTGAAGATAGACACGAAAAGCTGGAGTAACTCTGCGGGATATGCAGCATCTCTGGAGAGAAGAAATGGTCGAGACTTTTCTTCAGACTGAAAGTCACGGGAAAGGGAAACGAGAGATATAGACGATGATGTAGAGAAATGTAGAACAATTAAATAGAATAACGGTTTAAACCAGCATCTGCAGTTCCTTCCTACACATATTCTTTGTGATTACCTGGGCTTCTCCCACATCCCAGTCATGCTGTATAAACCCCATCATGCAAGCTGGTTTTTATGCTACTATAGGTTACAGGCAAAAATAATCAAAGGGGAGTTGATGGGCTTATACGAGAGAGGGGAAGTTGCAGAGATACAGGGAAATTAGGATAGACAAATTATGTTGCTCCTCAGGGCAAAATAGCTCTTTCTGGCTAACGTTTTTTCCATGTTATTTTGTAAGTACCGTTCTGCACATGTCTGAATCATTTGCTGAATTCTTTACCATTGCGGACTGGGCACTTCCTTTCAAGATTTAACCTTGCTTGGGTGTTATTTCCAGTCTAATGTTGCACAGAAGGCTGTGGAGGCCAAGTCAATGGATATTTTTTAAAGCAGAGAAAGATAGATCCTTGATTAGCATGGGTGTCAGGGGTTATGGGGAGAAGGCAGGAGAATGGGGATAGGAGAGAGATGTAGATCAGCCATATTTGAATGGTGTAGACTTGATGTGCCAAATGTCCTAATTCTGCTTCTGTTACTTATGACCTTATGAGGTGTGATATTGTCACAGTGAACAATGGCCATTATCAATTTGGTGATAGATTTGGTGATAGGACTGGATCAGATAGCCAAACTTTATGGGTTTTCATTACAACCCTTAACAGCACATCACTGAGACTCTATGACTCGACATGCATCATGCATTATTAAAGTGTTTCCACTGTAAAAATATTAATATATTTTATGTCCACCACAGTCATATTAATTCACTGCTGGAAACCTTGAGCACAGTTCGTGCCTTCATTACACCTTCAGATCACCGATGCCTCGATCAGTGGTCCTGCTGTTGCCTCGAACCTTGGAAATTTGAGATCATCCATGGTAAAGGAGTTTGGGAGTTCTTCATAAGTTAGCATGCAGAGAGGGCCTTAGATATTATTGACTCACTTTTCATGAGTCGGCATATGATTGTAGGTCTGAGTTTAGTGCATCTTTAAAGGGTGAAAACTATGATAATGACTTTTTTTTCAAATTAATAGGGCCCAAATGAGCAATTTGTCTGACGGCAAAGAGAAACAGGTGCAATCCCATTTTGTGTCAATTGGACGAGCTTTGATTTACAGTGGTCTTGTGGGCACACATTCATTAAAGAGAATCATTCGGATTGGGAATCAAGGAAACAATATTAAATTGCTGCTGGCAATAATTTATGAGCAAAACCATGAAGAATTGTAGGAGAACTTGGGTAGGATTTGTAGACAGGCAGTTCAGTATTACACATAGTTCACTGAAAAGTAAATTGAAGTCATATAAATTTTATAAGTAAGAATTAAAGAAGGTAGCATATATTAAATGCTAGGATCTAAGAAAAAAGTTGAAAAGCATGAAGCATAGTGCTCAAAAATTCACAGAGCAAGACAATGGAAAAATAAATAAATATTTTAGGTTTTGTATGCAGTGGCAGAGAGTACAAAATAAGGTGGCAATTTTAAACTTGCTTAAGCTTTACTATTGTGATATTATGTATCATGTTGAGTATATAAAAGCAATAGAAATTATTTAGTAAGGAGTATGATGGCAAAAAATTCATAATTCTAATGAAATGATTGATGATAATTTTGAGTTTCATTTTGCTTTTATCTATGCAATTGTTTGATTGTTAGAAATGGCTCAGTAGGATTGCCTTGATACTCTCTATTCTACATTCACATAATAAAATGGGAATTATATGATGCTAAATATCTACAGCTTGGATGCTTCTGAGACTGCAGTCTGCCCATATTTAGTCTGGGCCTTTAACTACATACTAAGTCAATAATGAAAGAAATATAACAAATTCAGACGTTAGGTGGGATTCAACTTTATGCAAAGGGTATGGATGACAGCATAAATGGACTCAATGGCAAACAATCACGTGGGAACAAATAATGTGATGATTATGAGCAGGAAAGGCCCTTTGCTGATTGTGCCTGACCCAACATTCAGCAAGCTCATGGCTGATCTTTACTTTGGCACATCACATTTCTTGATTCTCTTTATATGGGGCAGATGGGGCTCGTCAGCCTGGGAAGGCAGTCCATCTAGCAGAGGGAAACTCTGATTTAAAACCTCCACTGCCTTGTGGCCATATCCAGTCATGGAAAAGGCTCCAGGAGTAAACCTCAAGAAAATCCAGAGTCGGAGCCCCTAAGGCAGTTCGTCATTGTCTACAACCTCGCTCTGGCAGCTCCTGTGACGGCGCTGGTGCCAAACTGTAACAGCCCTGCTGTTCCTTTGGATCGATCAGTGACGTGGAGAGGGGGGACATGCTGCATGGGCAACAGCCTGTCCTCCATATGACATCGCCCAGGCTTGCATCCGACCAGGATGCATCAACAGGGCCAGATTTAGATGAAGCGAGGCCCTAAGCTGTTCCACTTGTGAGGCCCCCTCCGCATTGGTTTTCAGCGCTGGAGGCGCGGCAGCGACCGGACAGCCATGGCGGCCAAATCTCCCACAATTCAAAGCGAGGGAGAAAGTGCCCAGCGCCGACCAGTTGCCATTGCAGTGCGCATGCGCAGGGCGGCCGATGATGTGCTGGCCATGGTTGTGCGCATGTGCAGGGGTTAGGACGTGCAGGCCGCAGCAATGCGCATGTGCTGGGCGGCCTGTCGAGCCAGCGGATGAGGAGGGAGCGGTGCCCGGCGCCCCGGACACGGATAGCGGGGGGAGATGGAGAGAGAGAGAGTGTCCTGCCTTGGCCGGAGGCCCCCCTAGACCTTGAGGCCCTAAGCTTAAGCTTGTCTAGCTTATAGGTAAATCCGGCCCTGTGCATCACCCATGGTCAGTCATGACTGAGATGGGCCTACTAGTAATATGTAAATATTTAAGTTTTTACTCTTGAATACCTTCAGCGACACAACCTCCACAGCCATTTTGAGTAGAACATTTTAAAAACATACACAATCCTCAGGGTGAAAAATCTCTTCTCATCTCTGCCCTGAATGGCTGTCCCCTTACTTTGCGACTGTGACCTCTGGTTATAGCCATCTCAGCCAGGGGAATGATCATCCATGATCTACTCTGTCAAGCCATGTAGGAAATCAATATATTTCACTGAATTCACCTCTCATTTTTATAAACTCAAAAGCACAGTCTTTTAAATCTTCTTTTGCCTCTTGATTGGATTGGCCATATATTTCTCCTTTCAGCCAATGCTGAAAAAAAATATTTGGCTATGGTGATGTAAACGTGGCCTTCTCTTGTCTGTTCGAAAGGGAAACCAAAGTTCTTCATTGAACACCTTGCCAAATCTCAATGAATTTAGTTACTTCTGTATTTCTATTAGGCAGATTTTGAGATTCAAGAATAATCCTGGGGTTGAGTGGGTTAACGTATGATAAGCGTTTGAAGGCACTGGGCCTGAACTGGCTGGTTTAGAAGGATGAGGGGGTCCTCATTGAAAATTACCGAATAGTGAAAGGCCTGGGTAGAGTGGATGTGAAGTGGATGTGGAGAGGATGTTTCCACTAGTAGGAGTCTAGGACCAGAGGGCACAGCCTCAGAATAAAAAAATGTACTTTTAGAAAGGAGATGAAGAAGAATTTCTTGTCAGAGGGTGGTGAACTTGCACAATTCATTACCACAGACGACTGTGGCCGTTATTTAGTACTTTTAAGGCGGAGATTGACAGATTCTTGAGTAGTATGGTGTCGAGACATGGGGAGAAGGAGAATGGGATTGAGAGGGAAAGATAGATCAGCCATGATTGAATAGCAGAGTAGACTGGCCCATTTCAGCTCCTATGACTAATGAATTTATGAAGTTAGAATTTTCTCTGGTAGGTTGCTGGGATATTATAATGGAGGCACAACTCTTACCTTCTGCATTTGCTACAGCTAGTGGAACACTGAATCTAGTCATTTGTCAATCACTTTAAGTTCAGGTTGAAATAGGCAGCTGTTTTCATTATCCCACAAGGCTGATGTTCGTAGCAATCTCATAAGCCATAAGCAGCAGAATTGACCACAGCAAACATTGAAATGAGGCCAAATAGTGCATTGGAACTACAATATATTAACAATGGAAGGTGAGATAAGCTGGCGACAGTCTCCTAATTCTTGGTTCAGCAGCGCTACGGATAAATTGAAAAGGCAGCAATTTCCTGCAGTGAAATTCACAGGTGAGATGTGCATGCTAATGGAATTCCTGATGTTATTGGTTCATAATGTTCCATTACTTGCAGTGTTAGGCTTAACTCTTGACAATAATTGCTTCGTTATTGTTTTCCCTTTTCTGTTTCAAGCATCTTTGCCACTTGATTAGCTTTACTTGCTCAATTATTTCTAAATCTTCTCTCATTCACTGCAGATTTCCTATTTTGAAGTTGACAAAACCTGTTAGCTGAGCCAAGTTATTGGTCTTTATTACTACACTTCTCTGTCGCCACTTGCCAAACCTCATATCAGTAATAACCGTTCAATTTTTCTTCAAATATATATGAAAATAAATTACTTCACTATTATTGTTAATGAAATAATAAAGGCCATAATCTTATTTCACAGATAATAATATTAATTCTGACCTCAGGACTGCATATGTCTCCGGTTAATTGTATTTCCAGCACAAAGGCACACTGCAAAGTTCCTTAGAAAAAGAGATAGAAATTGCACAATTTGTATCTGATTTACTGGAAGGCTTTGGTATTATTTTTTACATATCTCATGCATCAGGCAGTCAGTATAAACAATTTATTTCTCGGAGTCACAACTCAAATTCTTCAGGCTTCCCTCAACTTCGGGCAGGTTTTCACCTGTTTTCCACCCACATGGGTGGAGCACACCCGGGGAAGGACGTCTTGATCTTGGAGGCCTTCAAGTGCTGACAACGTTCTCGTAAATCTATTCTGCAACCTTTCCCGCTTAACACCATCTTTGCTGGAGCAGAGTCTCCAGAGTGGAGAATTGAACACTGTACTCCAAGTGCAGCCTCACCAATTACTTGTGCAGCCTCATCATTACTTGTATGATGTCCCTACATCTATACTCAGTTCACTGACTGTTGAAGGCCAATGTTTAGTTTAGTTTATTGTCACGTGTACTGAGGTACAGTGAAAAGCTTTTGTTGCCAGTCGGCGGAAAGACAATACATGATTACAATCAAGCCATCCACAGTGTACAGATACTGTGCATGATAAAGGGAATAACGTGAATATCGCTTAATGCAAGATGAGCCAGTAAAGTTCAATTAAAGATAGTCCAAAGGCCTCCAATGAGTTAGATAGCAGTTCATGTCTGCTCTCGAGTTGTTGGTAGCATAGTTCAGTTGCCTGATAGCAGCTGGGAAGAAACTGTCCCTGAATCGGGATGTGTGCGTTTTCACACTTCTATTCCTTTTGCCTCCTGGGAGAGGGTAGAAGAGAGAGTGGTCAGGGTGCAACTCGTCCTTGATTGGGCAGGTGGCCAGCATATGGAGTCAATGGAAGGGAGGTGGATTTGTGTGATGGTCTATGCTGCATCCACAATTATCAACAATTTCATGCGGTCCTGAATGGAGCTGTTCCCAAACCATGAGGTCTGCATCCCGATAAAATGCTTTCTACAGTGCATCTGTAGAAGTTGGTGAAAGTGTTTGCGACATGCCGAGCTTCCTAAGCCTCCTAAAAAGGAGAGGCATTGGTGTGCCAAGAGCCTTCTTCACCACCCTATCTACCTGTGATGCCAACTTCAGGGAACTATGTGCCTGTACTCCTCAATCCCTCTGTTCTAACGCACTACACAGGGCACTAGAATTCACTGTGAAGGTCTAGCCCTGGCATCTTCCCAAAATGCAACACCTCACACTTATTGGAAATAAAGCCATTAGCCGTTTCTTGGCTCACTTGCCCAGCTGTTCAAGATCTCACAGTAATTCTTGATAAGCATCTACACTGTCTACGATACCCAAGGGCGGAAATCGCTATAAAAACATGGGGGGGCATAATTTCTTGGCGGCCGTGTGCACGCATGCGCACACACACACGCGAGGCTTCGGAGGCTTCAGCCGTATGCCCTGCGGACGGTAACATCGGGAGCTGACCTGGTTGGTGACCGATTCCAAACTCCAGCAACAGCAGCTTCGTCCATCCCGAATCGTAGGGCTTGAATCGGCCCGTTCCCGGGGTCTTTCATCGCCCGGCGCGGCTTAAAATCGGCCAGCGGGAACTTCAACATCGGGAGCCTCGATCGCCTTGATGCAGCAGTTTAATTCTAAGCCACGCCGGGCGATCAAAGGCCCCGCGAACGGGTCAATTCAGACCTTAGAAAGCGTTTGATGCCCGCTTGAATCTTTCAAAAGCTACAATGTGATAAATAACACTTAAACAAATAAAACTGAAGCAAATAAAGGCAAACAGAAGAACCAACCTTGGAAGAGAGAGAGACTTGTTGGTCATTGTCTACATATGCGGCCTATCTTCTTGGTTACTTCTTCAAAAGAATTATTTCAAATTTATGAGACATGATCTCCCGTGCACATATACCCTTGCCTATCAAAATATATGAATATCTTATCCTACGGAATCATCTCTAGTAACTTTCATACCATAGATGTTAGACTTACTGGTCTATAGTTGCCAGATTTTTCTTAATCAGGGGTACAATATTAGCCATCATCCAGGTTTCCGGCACCTCACCTCTGTCGAACGATGGTTCATGTATCTCAGCCAGGATACTTGAGTTTCTTCTATAGCTTCCCACATTGTCCTTGGATATATCTGATCAGGTCTTGGCGATTTATCATGTCTTAGGGCGAACTGCACATCCCTGACCATAATATGGACCATTCTTAAGGCATTTCCATTAACTGTCCTAAGATCCCTAGGCTTCATGTCTTTCTCTATGGTATTTGTGACATGAAGTCTTGGCCATCTGTTTCACACTCCTCAGAGTCCTCATTCTCAACTCCTGTTGGAACTTAGTTGAAGTTTATGGATGAGTGACCTTGTAATAACCACTGACTGCATCTTTTTCACTGCTGACACATCTCGATTTTCATTATATGCCCCAGCCCGCAACCGACTGATCATGCTGCAATTAATCTGGGCACTTGGACAGTTGCACACTTCTATAACTTGTGATTAATGCCTGCTCATCAAATAGTCATATGTTTTATATCTATAATATATCAGCTAGTCAAAATGTAGGTACCTGTACATGCGCAAGAATTAAGCAAGAGCCTGAGTACCTTTGGAAGAAAGTGCTGACATTATCATGCATGCACAAGTTTTTACTTTTAGTCAGTGGTGAAGAAACAAAGCTATCTGGACACATTGAAATAAGTTGCACAGAGACATTCCATGGGTTCCAGATCACAGACTTCGTCCATTCTGATCGCATTTCTACAATAGATTTTTAGCAGCCAATAACACCAGATAACATTCCTCTGTTCTAGCACATTGAGATTGATGTTTAAATTAATATTCAAAACATAAATAAATTCACATAGCATTGAGAAACATATTATGGTTAAAATAGTGAATACACTTCACATAGACGTATTCTAATATCATGCACTTCAAACCAAAATTGCAAATCAACATTATACTGGAACTGTCTTGATTCTAATTTGTTTGAATCTAACAGACTCACCAAATAACCTTTGAAAATATTATTACAGTCTCTGAAACTGCTTCACTTGCCAAATCTTATTAGAATGGCACTCCTTGAACTGTATTCCTTATTCCTCTGAGATAACTACAAGAGGGTTAGGAAACAAAGTCTCATTAAGGTGCTGGAGCGATTCCAGGTATGGGTGCAAAATTAATGAAGTTATCAAGATACACAGTACACTAACTAAGAATGTAATGATTGTGAAATATATTTCCATCAGGCAACAAATTCAAAGCTGTAAATGCATCCTGATCTGAATATTAATAGTTGCAGTGGGAGAAACAATGCTACACCAGTGCCAGTAAAATGCTACTGATTCTACCATCTGCAGTCTCTTGTGCCTGCAGTAAAGAAATCTCTTTGCTCTTAGGTTAGAGGTGTACAGAGCACTAACTGCAAATGCACTGAATAAGCTGATAGTATTTGAAACTTCTATTGAAAATAATATGGCCTTTGGACAACAAAATGTCAGAAGTTTCAAATACAATTGCTTAGAAAATGGACCTCAGCTATTTTTGTTGCACTAAACAAATGCCTATAGGAGTGCCACCAAATAAGAAATCTCAAAAACATATCAAAATTGAGACACTCCCATCGTTTGCTCTCCTTTAAGCCAAAACCTGACTTGCACATCTCACAAAGGACAATAGGGGTGTCATTTCCGCACCAACCCATGGGAAGGGATTAAAGATCTTGGGGTGCCACAGGATAACACTTCCGAGGTGGAACGGCGCCCAGCCCGAGGTGGAACGGCGCTCCCGTCGGAGTGGCCCAGCTCAAGGGAGGAGCGGCACTCACGTGAGGGCGATCCGGCTCGGGGCTGGAACGGTGCTCCGGTGGCTGGGACGGCGTTCTGGCGGCGGCGACCTGAGTCCTGGGATCAGCCGCGGGCCAGCGGCTGCGTCCGCTGGACTGGAGGGCGGCAGCTTCGACCACCCCGGGCCGCGGTGTTTGAGCCGACCCACTCGCGGGGTTCGGTGAGCCGCGGGACTGTTTGTGCCATCGCCCGGTGGGGAATCGCCTCAGCGCAGAGGGAGAAGAGGAGGGAAGAGACAGTAACCCTAAGATTTTTGCCTCCAACACAGTGAGGAGGTGCTTGGAGGATACACTGTGGTGGATGTTAATTTGTGTTTATTGTTGTTTTTTATTGTATGTATGACTGCAGGCACGAAATTTCGTTCAGACCGTAAGGTCTGAATGACAATAAAGGTATTCAATTCAATTCAAAATCCTAGACTGCAGGCTAACAAACCCATGGTAAAAAGCTCCCACAATCTGTAACAAGGTGGGAGTGCACTGACTGAGGTGCTGTTAACGGGTCCCTGATCCATCCAGCTTTACAGAGCGCAGCTTGGCAATGATTTAAAAAAAATAAAAATGAAAGAGGATGGAATTTTTTTGCAAATAAAACCACTGACATTTCAGTTCACTTTGTTTATTTGTTAGTTATTTATGAAGGCCACAAGCTGTAAACTCTGATCCATTTTCTGTCAGTAAATAATTGAAATTAACTACACATATTGATGGCATCATCACATGTGGGAAATATAATATTGTGAATGGACTGGGCACAAGAAGTGCCCAGCCCATTTTCCCAAAGGTTACATGTTTTTTATTGGGTGAAAATGGCATAGTTATAATGCGATCAGGTAACTTAGAAGTCGAACAAGGAAATTATATGAATGCAATGAAACAGTATATTAGACACCAGATATTAGTTAGCTTAGCCTAGGCTGCCTATATTAAGACTGACAGCTGCCTGGCTTCATTATGCGGGCATTACTTATTGCACTGCGGGTGGTTTTGCACTGCTGGGACTACAGTATGTACCATTTCCCATTGCATTTGAAAAAATGTCATTGCTTGCCATCATTATCCATTTTCCATTTGCCCAAATCATTGCAGAAGCCAGGGTCAGATGCAGGCATGTTGAAAAGGCACAGTTCACCAAGATGCAATCTAATGGAACAAGATTTAGTAGGAATCTGAGGAGTAACCTTTTCACACAAAGGGTGGTGGGTGGATTGAATGAGCTGCCGGAGGAGGTTGTTGAGGCAGGGACTATCGCAATGTTTTGAGAAACAATTAGACAGGTGCATGGATAGGACAGGTTTAGTGGGATATGGGACAAACACAGGCAGGTGGACTAGTGGAGGTGGGACATATTGGCTGGTGTGGGCAAGTTGGGCTGAAGGGCCTGCTTCCACGCTGTATGACTCTCTAAGATACAAGGATTGACCCAATACAATCGATGTGCCCTAAATCATGTCTTGTACTACATTTCTGGAACAAGGACGGCCGAGAGAGTCTTTTTTAGAGATGTACAAAATCCAAAGTAGATTGTTGGGACTTTGATATATATTTTATACATTCCCCCAAGATACATTTACGTCTAAATGAATCTCCGTGGCAGCAGTCCCCACCCCAGATTACACCATTTGTGCATCATTATGCTCAGTCCACATGGACCTTGGTAGATATTGTATCGTATTGTATCGTATCATATCGTATCGTCTGTGGCCAGTCTACTACCTTGCCCACTGTAAACTAGGGGACACCTGTAACACAGGACATGAAAAGCTGGGGTCATGTTGCAGTGTCATCAATGTGCATGATTGTACTCCTCCATTGGTTGGGAGCATTCCATCACTCCATTGTTAAACCCTTCTCCTTGATATTCCTCCTTTCGTTCAATTTCCTTGTCTCCACCCCCTGTTTTCCTTATCTCCGCTGTAGCATGTATGCCTGACAAAGAGAGATCCCTTAACAGTGGGCAGCATGGAAATGAGATGGTTGCTTCATACAGTTACCATCTGTGAACATTGTAAACTGGCTTTAGGGACATAAAGGACAATAATAATGTCTCAAAGAAGTTCCAGTTTCAGAAATCTATTGATGGGCCTGTATTAGGTGTTAGGTCAAATCCTAAGTAGATCCTCTTAGAAGATAGGCAGCACAGTGGCACAGCGATAGAGCTGCTGTCTCCCAGCACCAGAGACCCGAGTTTGATCCATACTACGGGTGCTTGTCTGATCGGAGTTTGTACGTTCTCCCCGTGACCTGTGTAGGTTTTCTCCAAGAGTTTCGGTTTCCTCACACACTCCAAAGACATATAGGTTTTCAAGATAATTGGCTTGACATAAATGTAAAATTGTCCCTAGGGTTGTGTTAATGTGCGAGGATTGCCAGTCGGTGTGTTCTCGGTGAGCCGAAGGGCCTGTTTCCGCGCTGTATATCAAAACTAATCTAAACCAAACTAATCAAAAACGGGTCACATTAAAATTCTGCACAAATATAGGCTAATCCACAGATCTAAAGGGTGTTCAGGAATAGTAAGTGTTTTGTGAATACACATCTTTGAAAGTGACAGGACAGGTGTATTGGTTCCTGATCTTTGTTATCGTGGCTCTGAATGTGCTGTATTGATGACAGGTTTTAGAACCAGTAACTAAAACATTAGGTTAATGCCAAGAGACATTAGTAGCTTCAGAACATGGGATAACTCTCCACTGAAGAAAATCCAAGTACCACATATGCCTATGTGACATGTATGATTAAATCATTGTGTCACATACACATGTGACACGTATGATTAAATCATCGTGCTACACACATAGGACTCATTTTTACAATTCATTTTTACCTTGGTACACGTGACAACAATAAACCTAAGCCTAAACCCACAGTACAAAGTACATGGAAATAATACACTTAGTTAATAAAGGTTTTGTTGAATCGTTATAAAGCCCTTGTAATTGAGTGTCACATCTAATGTTGACCAGCACACTTCAGGAAAAATGTGAGGTTCTAAGAAAGGGGTAGAAGAGATTTATTCAAATCCAAAGATTTCAGTTATCAGGTTAGACTGGAGAAGTAAGTGGGTGTTGTTCAGAAATAAACAGTTGACAAAATGATTGGTTTAGGTGGGATAAATAGAAAGTTGGCTTAAGACCCAGGGGAAATAGCCAACGTGAAGGATAAACAAAGTGGGGGTTGGGACGGATTGATTGATTGAAAGATACAGCATGGCAATGGGCCCTTTGGCCCAACGAGTCCACGACAACCCAAAATTACCCGTTCACATGAGTTCTACATTTTCCCACTTTCACATCCACTCACTACATGCAAATGTCAAGGCCAATTAACCTCCAAACCCTCACATCTATGGAATGTTGGAGGGAACACGTGAAGCATACAGTCACTGGACGAACATGCAAAGTCCACACATTCAGCACCCAAAATCAGGATCGAACCCAGGTCTTTGGCGCTGTGGAGCAGCAGCTCTTCCAGCTGCAACTCTGTGAGCCCTCATGTGACGTGAGGAAAAATGCAGAAAGTGGAGTTTAAATGGAAGGGAAAACAGAGCCTAACAGGGGTTTAAAAGGAAATTGGAAAGGCATTGAAAATTGGGAAAGTAATATAGAAAGCAGCAGAGAAAGAGCAAGGGGAATGGGACATGGATTCAGCACGGAGTAGATGGGCTAAATGGCCTCATTCTATGCCATCACAATCCAATCATGATTCCAATTAATTATGGAATATATACTTTAACTCATTTCATTCTGTGAAATTGGTATAATTATCAATCAGATGAGGTAAATTTTAAAGAAAATTGATAATGTTCAATGAAGCAGTACATTAAGAACCAGATATTAGTTAGTACAGCCTGGCTGCCAACATTAAAAGTGACAGCTGCCTGTCTCCATTATGCTGGCATAATCTACCTCCCTGCAAGTGGTTTTGGAAGCTTGCAACTGTGAACTGACTCTCTTAGTATTGAAAGGATGTTATTATTGTTTGCCATCTCTATCTGTTTGCCTTTAACCCATATCATGGCAGAGGCCACATTGGGCACTTCAGCCCCAGCTCACTTGGGATTCAGGCAGCAACTGACTGCAGGCATGTTGGAGTGGGCACCATTTACCAGGATGCAATCCAAGGGAACAAGCAGAAAGGCTGGAGCTGCCATTGTGTCCTCAATCCTTTTCACTCTGATCACTGTATGCTCTGAGATAGATAGCAGTTTGTGTGAGTGTGTTTATCTTTGTAATGTCCTGTAGTGAGATTATTTTACTAAATCTTTTTGCATTAGTGGTTTGCTCAAATAATCATGTGGACCAGAGCCATGGCTGATGATTCATTGCTTTTCTCTCCTACGGAAAAAAAGCCCACAGCATGTCATATTATTCACTTTGCCATTGTCTACAGGCTGCATCCATTACTTTTCAGTGCCAACAGTCACTTTAATATATTTACCAGGAGTTAAACTAGATTTATGAAGTGTGTGGCATGCACTTAATCTGCTATGTTAATCTGATGTTATTTGTTACCACAGTTACATGATCTTTAATTTCTTCAGCTAAATAGGAGGGTAAAGAGGTAAAGAGAGGGGAACCATTTTTTTTAACGGGTTTCCATAATTTTTTCTACTTTTCTGAATAATACTTTCTGATACACAACGTCATGGACACCACCAGCATGCACAATCCAACCCAACTTTCTCCCTTGAGATACAAATCAAGAACAGTAGCTGCACTTTGGTTGCGATAAACTACTTGGTCAAACCCAAACTGGGTACATGGCAACTCTATGAAACATAGAAACATAGAAAATAGGTGCAGGAGTAGGCCATTCGGCCCTTCGAGCCTGCACCGCCATTCAATATGATCATGGCTGATCATCCAACTCAGTATCCCGGACCTGCCTTCTCCCCATACCCCCTGATCCCTTTAGCCACAAGGGCCACATCTAACTCCTTCTTAAATATAGCCAATGAACTGGCCTCAACTACCATCTGTGGCAGAGAATTCCACATATTCACCACTCTCTATGTAAAAAATGATTTTCTCATCTCAGTCCTAAAAGACTTCCCTCTTATCCTTAAAATGGCTGCATTTGGAATACTGGGTGTCGTTGTGGTCACCACACCATAGGAAGGATGCAGTTGCTTTGGAGAGTATGTAGAGGAGGTCACTGTGACATTGACCGGGTTGCAGGTCTTTAGTAATGGGGAGAGATACTTTTTACTGAAGTGACAAATGCTGAATATTAACCTAATAGAAGTGTATGAGGTTTAGTGTATGTAGATTAGCCCTTACTAATTCATGCCATTTATAACCTTCACCACACATATGTGCACGCCACCCTTCACATGGTATTACGGTACTACATAAAGACTCTCTCTCTCTCTCTCTCTCTCGCGTCACTCACAAGCCAGCAAAGCCAGACGCGAGCAGCTGTCTGTTTGAATGTTCCTGTTTGCTTAATGTTGATTTCACCAAGTGTGTATTTCTTATGGATCGCTGATAAACAGTGTAGTGATACAGCATCGGAACAGGCCCTTCAGCCCATCGTGTTTACACCGGCCATTGATCATCCCTTCACACTAGTTCTATGTTGTCCCAATTTCACATCCACGAGGGACAATTTACACAGGCCAATTAACCTACAAACTTTGGGATGTAGGAGAACACCGGAGAGCTCAAAGGAAATCCACATGGTCATAGGGAGAATGTACATATTCCACACAGACAACAGCCGTAATCAGCCGTAAGCAGCAACTCTACTAGCTGTTTTTAAAACAAAAAGGTTGGCAATAGACGTGGTGGGCTGAAGGATCCAATCCTATACAACTCTATGTCGGTATGATAAACACCAAATAAATAGCAACATCCTGAGTGGTGTTGAGGATTAGAGAAATCTTGGAGAACATAGACAAAGTTCCTTAAAGGTAGCAGGACAGGTAAATTAGTCAATTAAGAAGGCACGTGTGATGCTTGTATTTATTGGCTAAGACATAGAACACATTTGCCACAACATGTTACTGCGCTGTAGGAAAGATGTATTAGTACTGGAGCGGTTTCAGAGGAAGCTCGCAAAAATGTGGTCACAGATGGAGTTATGAGAACCAATTGCATGAGTGTACTGTTTTCCTGGAGTCAGAGTTAGAGAGGAGTTGAGAAAAAAAATATTTGCACAATAAGTGTTGGAGTTCTCAAATTCTCCGTTGAAAGGATAATGGAGGCAGAAATTCTCATCACAGTTAAGAAGTTTCCTGGTGAGCACATGAAAAGCCGTTATCTATAAGACCACAGACCAGGAGCGGGAATTCAAGAGAAGTCTATGTAACTCTAGTTTTGCCCACTATACACATGATGGAGCATAGGAGTGACAAGGTGTTGCAGTGTTAGGGTTGCTGCCTTACAATGCCAGACACCCGAGTTCCATCCTGACTATGGGTGCTCTCTGTATGGACTTTGTACATTCTCCCTGTGACCACATGGTTTTTCTCCGAGTGCTCCGGTTTCTTGCCACATTCTGAAGACGTACAGGTTTGTAGGCAAATTGCCTTCTGTAAATTGTCTCTAGTGTGTAGGATAGGACTGGTGTGCAGGTGATTGCTGTTCGGTGTTGACTTGCTGGGCCGAATATTCAAAAAAAAAATTTGGAGCTGGAGTAACTCAGCGGGCCAGGCCGCATCTCTGGAGAGAAGGAATGGGTGACGATTTGGGTTGAGACCCTTCTTCTGACCGAAGTCTGAGGTCTGAAGTCTGTAGTCTGCTGCCTGTCCCACTGAGTTACTCCAGCTGTTTGTGTCTCGAAACAGGAGCAACAATATTCCAACTGCACTCTCAAACCTGCTCTGCCATTCAATAAAATGATGGCTGACCCAATCTTGGCTTCAGTACAAATCCTCTCCCTGTCCACCTTTACTCCTTTGGCATTCAACTGACTGTCAATCTCCACTTTGAACATGTTCAATTATTCTACAACTCCCTGGGTAGTTTGTTACAATGATTTTTCATCCTCTGAGAGAAGGAATCCCTCTTCCTCTTTGCCTGAAATGGTCAATGCCTTACTCTTAAACTGTCCCAGATATGGAGATGGAAACTGTACAAAGTATTCCAGGTTTGAAAGAGGCACAAGGAGCCACAGCTGCTATAGTCTGGAGCATAAAACAATCTGCTGGAGAAGCATTACATCACCGATTCCTGGTCTTCTTCACTTCAGGAACTGCTGCAGTGCTTCAGTGTTTAATTCTCACCCGTAGTTTGTAAACTTCACAACTTCCCAATAGACAACAATCAGAAACATTTCTTTCATCTGCATTTCAGAGGCACCAAGGTCAATTTACAACCATGAGGGAAATCATATTTTGCAGTTACATGTTATATGGAGATGTTACCCATTTCCAGAAACTGTTTTGCAGGAAGATTTATTCACACTGGGTGGACAAACAGTGGGGGTAATCTGCTCAAGCAGTTAACTGAAAACTCACTGAATTCATTTTTCTTCAACGTGTAGGAAGGAACTCCAGATGCTGGTTTATACTGAACATATACACAAAGTACTGGAGTAACTCAGCTGGTCAGGCTGCATCCCTGGAGAAAAGGGATGGACCCCTTTTCTCCGCAGATGCTGCCTAACCCCCTGCGTTACCCCAGTACTTTGTATCTATCTTCCTTATTTCTTCAAGATCCAACGTGCTTGCTCCTTGCACTCTGGGTTTGATGCAATTTTTTCTCATAAACTCAGCTCAAAAGTTGATAGAAAACAGGCACAACTTAATTGTTGGAGGTGCAGGAAGCTTAATTTGTGTATCCAGTGACAACTTATTCAAGCCATCTTATGTGGATGGAGGTTTAATATTTAGTGTGGAACATGTTACAGTGTTGTTTTGCACAGAATTATCATGACTCTTTCAGTAACTGATCCCTGAATCCCATTCAGTGTATGTAAGATGTTGCTCTCTGCTATAGATAGAAATAATCTCCCCCCCCCAGCCCAATACTGCTTCAATGTGCAAGAGACTAAAAACAATGCTTCTTAGAAGGGTCATTTGTTCTTCTTCCTTATGTTTCTGCAAGATAAACTGAACACTGGGAGGAAAGCATGAGGCGCATAGATAAACAGGTGTACGTACTGATCCTACTGGAATGAGAATAACCCTCCTGTCTTAGAAGGATGGATTCTCTCTCTTGAGAGCTGAACAGATACATTTTGGCAAGAGGATGAGTCAAGTCAGGCCAAGCATGGCAACAGCAGATTAGTACAATCATTATTCCTGTTATTAGAGAGAGCAGCACAGAGCTCTATTCTCTAGAAAGGACACCGAGAGATGGCTTGATTATTTAATATTATGAAGAATCCATTGCAAACACCTTCTCTTCCGGGGAGTACGGAACAGGGAGCCATAAATGTGACAGCCAGTCAATTAAAGACCAAACTGGAAATTATGAGAAACATTTACCGCGGAGAGGCTGGACGAGCTCCAAAAAGATTGGTTAAGTCAGTAAATGTAGATATATTTAAAGGGAATCCTGACAGTACTGTGAGCAGGAGGGAAGTTAGAACTGTGGGCGAAGTGATGGGGCGGTAATTCTGCGGACCTGGTGTTGACATGTTTTCCCGACATCCTGGGATACATAACAACAAACCAGACCATTCTGGAAATAATATCCCAGCGAACATTCACCATCGAGCTCATCTTGCGAAAATATAAAACAAATAACATACGAAGCATAAAGAAGGAATTTTAACATAACCATTCGTGTTTATATAATTTGTACATAATATGATGTCCCAAGACCTTCACAGGAATCATTATTAGATCCCAAAGAACATTTAGTGATTTTCAAATATTTTTAAATGATTTTCCTGCTTAGTTGTGAGGGGACTGGGCTCTGGCCCACCGCGCCATCGTGGTCGGCTCCGGGAGGCTCCACTGGTGGAACAAAGGTGGATGGGCGAGGAGAGGGACAAGGAAGAGGATGGCTGGAGGCTCACAACAGCCTGGGACTTGCATGCAGGCTCTGTAGACTATTTCTGTATACTTGCTCATCGGGGATCAGGGGTATGGCATACTCTACTGGACTGTTTGTAAGAAAAATAATTTCACTGTGTTAGTAGTTCGTGCACGTCACAATAAAAGCACCATTGAACCATTTAAGGTGACCACTTCTGCTGTCACTTGAGCTTGAACTGTTCAACCAAAATGTTTTCTTATAGGTCCAGCAATGGAATGGTATTCTTGATGCAATTTCCACAAATACATTTTAAGGAATAAGAGAAGAACATGAGTGAAAGAGAGTAGTATTACTAATAGGATTTAGAAGCTTACAGTATGCAACACCTAAACATGCCCTTCAGCTCAACTCGGCCATATTAACCATCTAAGCCAGTCCCATTTGCCTATGCTTGACCCATATTCCTCTGAATCTATCCTGTCCATGTACCTGTCCAAATATCTTTTACATGTTTTTATTTACCTGCCTCAACTATTTTCTCTGGCAGCTCATTCAATATACCCACCACTCTCTGTTTCCCCTCAGGTCCATTTTAAATTTCCTCTCTCATCTTCAATCTATATCTGCCAGTTGTTGATCCCCCTTCCTTGGAAAAAAAGACTGTGCAATCTATGGCCCTCACTATTTTATACACTTGTATAAGGTCAGCATCTGACTCCTAAATTCCACAGAATACATTCCTATCCTGCCCACCCCTTCCCCACCCCAGGCCCTTGAGTCCTGTCAATAATATTGTAAATCTTCTTTGCATTTTTTCTCCTTTTAATAGTTCCCATATAACTTCCCTATATTCCTATTTAGTTTAATGAAGTAACCAAAACTGTACACAATATTCCAAGTATAGTCTCACTAACATTTTGTACAATTGAAACCTAAAGTCCCAACTCCTATGGTAGACAAAAATGCCGGAGAAACTCAGCGGGTGAGGCAGCATCTATGGAGCGAAGGAAATAGGCAACGTTTGGGCCGAAACCATTCTTCAGCCAACTCCTATACTCATTGCCCTGAATAAAGAACGCTAGCTTTCCAAATGCCTTCTTGACCACCTTGTCAACCTGTAACACCATTTTAAGGAACTATATACTCCCAGGTCCCTCGGTTTAGTGTGAAAATCCTACCTTAGTCAGACTTCCCAAGCTACAACACCTCACACTTAACTAGACTGAACGCTATTTACCATTCCTTGGCCGATTTATCTAGCTGATCAGCAATTTCTGGTCTGCTCTCATCAATCCGCTTGGTGACCTCTTGAAAAAACACTCCAACAAATTTGTGAGGCATGATTTTCCACATACAAAACTGTGCTGATTAATAGTAAGATTAAACGAGAACTTACCAGTTTGAAGTTTGATCTGTATTTTATGAGGAGTTACGATGAGGGATTACGTGAAGAACCCCGCCAGGACGCATGCGTGTCATTCTTCAAAGCAGCGGTGTGAAATCACAGATAACTGTAATAACTAAACATAGTAAGATTAGAGAAGAGGTACCAGTTAAGTATATGATCAGGGTGGGAGCGGAGGGCACGTAATCCCTCATCGTAACTCCTCATAAAATACAGATCAAACTTCAAACTGGTAAGTTCTCGTTTAATCTTACTATTTTACTTCGGAGTCACGTGAGTGACTACGTGAAGATTTTAAAGCTCTGTGATTTCATGCCGTGGAAACGAGTCCATGCATCACGTCTGCCTTGACTGTGGGAGGAATAGTGTTAACATAATTGCACATGATACGTTATTGAAATCATAAAATTTATTAACACAAATTATAACCCCTTTTATGGGTTTAATTAATTTACTGAATTTAAAAAAATTTCTGCAAATGTTCCAGTTTTCATCACTGGTTTATTGTAAAATGACTGGAAAGTTCTTTCCCCTGACCATCCTGCTGCTTTGAGGACTTGGTCCATGGGCACATCCAGTTGTACTGCTGCCGATGTAGCTGCATCCCTGGTGGAATGAGATTTAAAAACGTTAGTATCCACCCCAGCCTGTGTCAGTACTTGTTTCAGCCATCTCGAGATGGTCTGGACCGTGACTCTTTTGTGAGGTTGCTTATGGCTGATCAGCAGTCCCTTCTCATTGCCTCTTAGGATTTTTGTTTTCTCCATGTATAGTGACAGGTGTCTAACTATACAGAGACGGTCATCTGCAGGGTATGACCTAAATTGGATATTGAGGCCTGCTGATCCCTGTCTGTTCTGTTTTACTAGTTCGTATATGTGGAACGTAATATCGTCAGGTGAGGAGGTCATGTTGTCCAGTCCGAGTTTGTGCAGTGACTGAACCCTCTGTGCCGTGACCAATGCCATTAACATGACTGTTTTTAAAGTTAGTCTGTGTAGGGACAGAGTAGATGCTGGAGACCAGTTCCTGAGTGCTTTCAGGACAATGCTTACATCCCAAATTTGGGAGTACCTGGTTTTTGGGGGATTCGTATTAAATATTCCCTTCATGAGCTTAGTTATCAGAGGGTGAGTCCCTACCATGTAATGCTCTGTCCCTTGCCATAGGTAAGTCGACAGGGCACATCTGGCACTGTTGATGGCACTGTAGCTGAGCCCCTCATCATAGTGGAGGCCTGCCAGATATTCCAGAACAGACGGGATGTTCATATTTCTGTTGGTGATTTTGTTCTTATGACAGTACATTTCCCACTTCCTGATGTAGACCAGATATTGTTTTTTAGTTGAATCTCTTTGGGCCGCCGAGATGATGTTCGCTGTTCGGTCCGTTAGTCCCAGTTGTAGAAGTGGTGTTTTTAAACTCTACAAATTAACAGGTTCAAGCATTTATGGCATGGATGGCTATCCCCTGTCACGGGATGTAGTAGTAAATCTGGTCTATGTGGGATGGTAATACATGGTTCTAATACCATGTTTTGCACCACTGGGAACCATGTGTAGGCCAATCGGGTACTACCAAAATACCAGACGCAGAGTCTTGTTGTATTTTCCTTAATACCCGACTGATGAGGCAGAAAGGAGGGAATGCGTAAATAAACAATTTCCCCCAATGCAGCGAAAATGCATCTGTTGCTGCTGCCCCAGGGTCTGGTTCCCATGAAACATAATTAGGTATCTGGTTGTTTAGTCTGGATGCGAATAGATCGATATCTGGTGTTCCATATTTTGCTGTAATGTCAGCAAATACCATTTTGTTTAACATCCATTCGGTGTTTTCATTAAATTTGCGTGACCTAGTGTCTGCCACTAAATTTAGTCTCCCTGGTAGGTAAGTGGCTGATATCCAAATATCTCTCTGGATGCACCATTGCCAAATTGAATTAGCGAGATTGTCACATGATATCGATTTGTTGCCACCCATGTGGTTGATGTATGCTACCACAGTGGTATTGTCTATTTGTAATCTAACATGCTGGTGTTGTGATCCAGTACAATATGACTTTAGGCCATGGAATGTACCCAACATTTCCAAGTAGTTTATACCCAGTGTGAGTAAGAAGGATGCCTCCTGTGCTGTCCATCTACCTCCACAGCTGGTGATGGTATTGGTGGCTCCCCACCCAAGTGCACTGGCATCAGTTTGTAGTACCATAGAAGGGTTACTGACAATGATTGGGTTAGAACAAAGCCAGATGTTATCTATCCACCATTTTAGTTCTGTTTTGGGTTGGATTGGTAGTCTCATAGGTCTGTCAAAGTGACCTGCATTGATTTTTAGAGCTTGTATTTTTGCTCTCTGTAGGTTTTGGTAATGTAGAGGTCCAAATTGTGTGGCTGGGAAAGCAGCCACGATTTTACCAATTACTTTTGCTACCAATCTGATGGATGGGTTTCTGATGTCAATGAGGTTATTGCAAACCTCTATTAAATCTCTTGCCTTTCCCTTTGGCAGTGTCACCGTCATGTGAACTGAGTCAATGGTGAATCCCAAGTAGTCCATAGTAGTGGACGGTGTTAGTTTAGATTTAAGTGGATGGATGATAAATCCCAGTTTTTCAAATAACTGTTTTGTGGCTGTTACAGTTTGTATGGCCAATTCCAAAGTTATGCCCACAATGAGTATGTCATCTAAATATGCCATAACCATATGTTTACGTTTACGTAGAAATGCTAGGGCTGGTTTTAAGATTTTTGTGAACAGCCTGGGGGCTGATGATAGCCCATTTGGCAATGCTTTATATTGCCAGTGTTGTCCCATCCAGTTGAATTTTAAGTAACATCTGTGGTCACCTCGTATGGGTACTGAATAGTAAGCATCTTTTAAATCGATGCTGGCCATGAAGTAACCTTCGGAAATTAATTGTTTAGCTGTAACAAAGGTTTCCATTTTAAAGTGAATGTATTGAACAAATGTGTTCAATTTTGTCAGATCTATGATGATGCGACAACCACCATCTTTTTTGGTTTTGGTAAAGATATTGGACACGAATTCTAATGGTTCGTGTTGAGTTATTTCAATTACACCTTTTATGTAAAGCCGCTCCAGTTCAGCTTGTGCTTCTGATTTTTCTTTATCAGAGAGCACGAACTCTCGGTTCGGTCTATGTTGAACTGGAGGGCTGTACTCGTGTATAAACACTATTGTATATCCCTGGATACTGCTTAAGATGTAAGTACGGTTGTTAGCATGCTCCATGCATTCAAAAACCAGTGTAGTCTCCCACCAACCTCCATGCTCTCCATATTATTTAGGGAACCAGACCCACCTACCTCCATTGTTACCAGTGGCAGGATTACTTCTTCCTGAAGTTCTTCCGTTGTTGTTGCGCTGGTGCTTGGTTTTTCGGGTTAGTTGGTGCTGTTGTTGGGGTTCCCCGCATCTTCCAAGAAGGCCGGCCTGGGCCATGTCCTAAAAAAGACTCATGTTTAAAATGCCGTGCCTTGGAGCTTTCACCAGTTCTGCTGGTGGGTGCGTAGGGATGCTGTCTTTGGCTGTAGTGGGTTTTTGCAGGTGTTCTTTTTATTAACCCCAAGGTTTTGGCTTCCTCATCAAGCTCTTTTACCTGCTTCGATAGGTTTCCTCCGAACAGGAGGATGGTTGGTTTTGTGGCCCCAGGTTTGCACAGTCCCGCGAATTTTGGGTTGAGTGTCGGCTGTATGGCACTTTTCCTGATGCTGTTTATTTCGTGCTGGGTGTTACAGAACAGTGCCAGCGCTTCTTGTTGATCCTGGGACATATTCCTGTCGTCCACTGTACGGGCAAATGCCGTTATTCCTGCGGTCAGCAATTTTAGTACTTTTTGTAATTTCACATCCATACTTCTGACCCCTGGTCCGATGTGTTTCCAGATACAGTTGTTGATAATTGGGACATTTAGGGAAATGCTGTTGCCCAGTGCCATATGTCTTCCTGTGGTGTCCAGTACAGCCTGCTCTTGTAACTGGTTTAAGGACATATAGTCAATACTGGCAGCAAGCTTTGGCTCCAGATTTTCCCCAGTCTGTTCTGGCTGTATGATGTTTGCCACCATATCCAGCAAGTTCTCATTTTCTCGCACCCCATGCACACTTGTCTGTTCTTCCGCGGACCCCTCTTCCAGGTCAGCCCAGAACTGACCCGCAGTGCTCCCCTCCGATGAGGTGGAGACACTGTGCAGCCCTTGAAAAGGTACTGCTGTGGGTTTGTCATAGGGCCCACAGTGACCTGACTCCATCTCCCGGAACCGGTCACGTTGGAGCAAATGCTCCACACACCGTTCCATTCGGGTCCAGTGCTCTCGGTCGCTGGCCGCCCGCGGTGTTTCAAAGTCGGACTCCTCCGAGTCCACGACCTTGTTAGTTTTGTGTTTTGCCTTGCCGCCCGGCCGCGTGGATTTGGCCGGTGCGGCAGCTACACAGGGCACAACTGATCCCACTAGGGGTGATCTAAGTGCCGTTGGCTGCTCTTGCTGGCTGCCCGCTGCTCCGCGGTCCTCCCTCACCAGCTTTGTCGCAGCCCTCGTCTTCTTTGCTTTCTCCATTTCCCTGCTGTAGATGGGAAAAAGAACAAAAAAGACCGCAGAGTAAAACCTTACCTGGAAATAGCGGCTTTTTAAACTGCCGCCGCGGGGGAACGTCCTTCCACCGCGTCTGACGTTTCGCAATGCGTGTAGCGATATGACACGCATGCGTCCTGGCGGGGTTCTTCACGTAGTCACTCACGTGACTCCGAAGTAAAACCCTGATTAGTTCTTACCTAACCAAATGCAAAGGTTTTTGAGATTGGCACTATGATTTCAGATTTGATTTATTTAGTAGATCTCCTCGTGTGAATCCTCCTTTATTTAACCTCAGTGCATGAGGCTCAATGCCAAGCAACTGATGACCCAGTATGTAAGGATTGGCTATCTTCACTACCTTCCTTTCTTCAAACACAGAAAAGGAGGTGGGCAGGGAAGATGTTGTTGACTTTGCATATTATTGCATATCCAGAGTAGTGCACTGCATTGACCAGGGTTCAGCAAGCATAAACCAGCAGGATAATCTAGCTCAGCAGTAAACATAGAAAATAGGTCCTTCAGGTCATGTTGTCTGTGCCAGACATTATGTCAAATTAAGTTAATCCCCTCTGCCTACATATGATCCAAATCCACCTATTCTCGGCATATCCACGTGCCTGCCTAAAGGCCTCTTAAACAGCACTATCGATAATGCTTCTACCATCAGCCTTGGCTGTACCCTTGGAACCTCTGTGTAAAAAACCTGCCCCGCATATCTCCTTTAAACATTCTCCATATAAACTTGTAGCATCGGCGACCACTATTGGGCTTTTCCACCCTGGAAAAATAAGGTCTGCCCTATCTATTCCAATCATTATTTTATAAAATTCCATCTGATTTCCCCTCATCGTCTGATGCTCCAGAGGAAACAATTCAAGTTTGTCCAACCTCTCCTTATAGAAACATAGAAACATAAAAATTAGGTGCAGGAGTAGGCCATTCGGCCCTTCGAGCCTGCACCGCCATTCAATATGATCATGGCTGATCATCCAACTCAGTATCCTGTACCTGCCTTCACTCCATACCCCCTGATCCCTTTAGCCACAAGGGCCACATCTAACTCCCTCTTAAATATAGCCAATGAACTGGCCTCAACTACCTTCTGTGGCAGAGAATTCCAGAGATTTGCCACTCTCTGTGTGAAAAATGTTTTTCTCATCTCAGTCCTAAAAGATTTCCCCCTTATACTTAAACTGTGACCTCTTGTTCTGGACTTCCCCAACATCGGGAACAATCTTCCTGCATCTAGCCTGACCAACCCCTTAAGAATGTTGTAAGTCTCTATAAGATCCCCCCTCAATCTTCTAAATTCTAGCGAGTACAAGCCGAGTATATGCAGTCTTTCTTTATATGAAAGTCCTGACATCCCAGGAATCAGTCTGGTGAACCTTCTCTGTACTCCCTCTATGACAAGAATGTCTTTTCTCAGATTAGGAGACCAAAACTGTATGCAATACTCCAGGCGTGGTCTCACCAAGACCCTGTACAACTGCAGTAGAACCTCCCTGCTCCTATACTCAAATCCTTTTGCTATGAATGCTAACATACTATTTGCTTTCTTCACTGCCTGCTGCACCTGCATGCCTACTTTCAATGACCGGTGTACCATGACACCCAGATCTCGTTGCATCTCCCCTTTTCCTAATCGGCCACCATTCAGATACTAGCCTATTTTCCTGTTTTTGCCACCAAAGTGGATAACCTCACATTTATCCACATTATACTGCATCTGTCATGCATTTGCCCACTCACCCAGCCTATCCAAGTCACCTTGCAGCCTCCTAGCATCCTCCTCACAGCTAACGCTGCCCCCCAGCTTCGTGTCATCCGCAAACTTGGAGATGTTGCATTCAATTCCCTCGTCCAAATCATTAATATATATTGTAAATAGCTGGGGTCCCAGCACCGAGCCTTGCGGTACCCCACTAGTCACTGCCTGCCATTGTGAAAAGGACCCGTTTACTCCTACTCTTTGCTTCCGGTCTGCCAGCCAGTTCTCTATCCGCATCAATACTGAACCCCCAATACCGTGTGCTTTAAGTTTGTATGCTAACCTCTTATGTGGGACCTTGTCGAAAGCCTTCTGAAAGTCCAGATATAACACATCCACTGGTTCTCCCTTATCCACTCTACTAGTTACATCCTCGAAAAATTCTATAAGATTCGTCAGACATGATTTACCTTTCAATAATCTATGCTGACTTTGACCAATGATTTCACCACTTTCCAAATGTGCTGCTATCCCATCTTTAATAACTAACTCTAGCAGTTTCCCCACTACCGATGTTAGACTAACTGGTCTGTAATTCCCCATTTTCTCTCTCCCTCCCTTTTTAAAAAGTGGGGTTACATTAGCTACCCTCCAATCCTCAGGAACTACTCCAGAATCTAAAGAGTTTTGAAAAATTATCACTAATGCATCCACTATTTCTGCGGCTACTTCCTTAAGTACTCTGGGATGCAGCCTATCTGGCCCTGGGGATTTATCGGCCTTTGATCCATTCAATTTACCTAACACCACTTCCCGGCTAACCTGGATTTCACTCAGTTCCTCCATCTCATTTGGCCCCTGGTCCCCTGCTATTTCCGGCAGATTATTTATATCTTCCTTAGTGAAGACAGAACCAAAGTAGTTATTCAATTGGTCTGCCATGTCTTTGTTCCCCATGATCACTTCACCCATTTCTGACTGCAAGGGACCTACATTTGTTTTAACTAATCTTTTTCGCTTCACATATCTATAAAAACTTTTGCAGTCAGTTTTTATGTTCCCTGCCAGTTTTCTTTCATAATCTATTTTCCTTTCCTAATTAAGCCCTTTGTCCTCCTCTGCTGGACTCTGAATTTCTCCCAGTCCTCTGGTAGGCTGCTTTTTCTGGCTAATTTGTATGCTTCATCTTTTGTTTTGATACTATCCCTGATTTCCCTTGTTATCCACGGATGCACTACCTTCCCTGATTTATTCTTTTTCCAAACTGGGATGAACAATTGTTATAGTTCATCCATGCAGTCTTTAAATGCCTTCCATTGCATATCCACCGTCAACCCCTTAAGAATCAATTGCCAGTCTATCTTGGCCAATTCACGTCTCATACCCTCAAAGTTACCTTTCTTTAAGTTGTGGACCCTTGTTTCTGAATTAACAATGTCACTCTCCATCATAATGAAGAACTCAACCATATTATGGTCACTCTTGCCCAAGGGGCCACGCACAACAAGACTGCTAACTAACCCTTCCTCATTACTCAATACCCAGTCTAGAATAGCCTGGGTTTCTCGTTGGTTCCTCTACATGTTGGTTTTGAAAACTATCCCACATACATTCCAGAAATCCTCTTCCTCAGCGCCCTTGCCAATTTGATTCACCCAATCTATATGTAGATTGAATTCACCCATTATAACTGCTTTACCTTTGTTGCGCGCATTTCTAATTTCCTGTTTGATGCCATCCCCAACTCCACTACTACTGTTAGGTAGCCTGTACACAACTCCCACTAGTGTTTTCTGCCCCTTAATGTTTCGCAGCTCCACCCATATCGATTCCACATCCTCCAAGCTAATGTCCTTCCTTTCTATTGGATTAATCTCCTCTCTAACCAGCAACGCTACCCCACCTCCTTTTCCTTTCTGTCTATCCCTCCTGAATATTGAATATCCCTGGATGTTCAGCTCCCAGCCTTGGTCACCCTGGAGCCATGTCTCTGTGATCCCAACTATATCATAGTCATTAATAGCTATCTGCACATTCAACTGATCCACCTTATTACAAATGCTCCTTGCATTGAGACACAAAGCCTTCAGGCTTGTTTTTACAACACTCTTACCCCTTATACAATTATGTTGAAAAGTGGCCCTTTTTGATTTTTGCCCTGGATTTGTCTGCCTGCCACTTTTACTTTTCACCTTGCTACCTATTGCTTCTACCCTCATTTTACACCCCTCTGTCTCTCCGCTCACACATTTAAGAAACCCTTTATTTTTAATTCCACCCTCGACTATCCCATTTGACACCCCACCCCCCGTTATTCAGTTTAAAACCACCCGTGTAGCAGTGGCAAACCTGCCTGCCAGAATACTGGTCCCCCACCTGTTAAGATGCAATCTGTCCCTTTTGTGCAGTTCCCCCTTACTCCAAAACAGATCCCAGTGATCTAAGAATCTAAATCCCTGCCCCGTCCACCAGTTCCTCAGCCATACATTCAGGTCCCGTATCTCCCTGTTCCTGCTCTCGCCAGCATGAGGAACTGGAAGCAAACCGGAGATAACAACCCTGGAGGTCCTGCTTTTCAGCATTTTCCCGAGCTCTCTAAAGTCACGCTGCAGAATATTCATCCCCTTCTTTCCGACATCGTTTGTGCCGACATGCACTACCACTTCCGCCTGTTCACCTTTGCCCTTGAGGATTTTCTGCACTCTGTCCATGACATCCTGGATCCTGGCACCAGAAAGGCAGCACACCATCCTCGAATCCCGTCTGTTGCCACAGAAACCCCTGTCCGTACCTCTCACAATGGAGTCTCCCACTACAATGGCGTTGCCTGACATTGGCCTCTTTGGTTTTGGCTCAAGAGCCCTATTTGCTTCGCAAGCCAGTCCGCCACTCAGTGTAATAACGTCTTCTGTCCCGACAGCTTCTAAGTGGGTGAACCTGTTCACAAGAGGTACAACACCCGGGGACATTTGCATTCCATGCTTCCCTCCCTTTCTTACCGTCACCCACCTTCTTTCTGCCAGTACCTTAGGTGTAACAATCTTACTGTAGGGCGTCGAGGAATGACTCAGTAGCCTGTAATTCAGGCAGCATCCTCGTATACGAAAACCTTTCTAAAGCGCTTTCAGGGCGGCACGGTGATACAGCGGTAGAGTTGCGGCCTTACAGCCTCCACATTCTTCCTGTATTGGGGTGACCAGAACAGTTTTATAAATATGACTTCCTGACTCTTATACTCAATGCTCCAACCAATGAAAGTAAGTAAACCATATGTCTTCTTTACCACTCTATCTACTTGTGTTGGCACGCTCAGGGAGCTATGAACCTGGACCCCGAGATCTCTCTGTCCATCAATACTGTTAAGGATTCTGCTGTTAACTGCACACTTTTCCCTTACTTTCAACCTCTCAAAGTTCAACACCTCACACTTGTCCGGATTAAATGCCATTTTCCATTTCTTTGCCAAGAGAGCAATGAATGATGTCCAGTGAATGCTGAGCTTGTCAGCAACACCCATGTCCTGCAAAACAAATATAACATGTCTTAAGCTATGCTTTGGAACAAGGAGTGCAAACCAATGAAAATGAAGTACACATTCCTTATGACTAACCCAAGATATCATCCCAAAGCCTTGAGTTACCACAACAATCAAGGACCGCCCAAAGTAATAATAATAATGGATGGGATTTATATAGCGCCTTTCTAATACTCAAGGCGCTTTACATCGCATTATTATGTTTAAGTATAAGTATGTTTAGAATGACCAAGGACTATGTACAGCCAATTTTCCTTTTTGTGTCTTTTTGTTAACCCTTTCTGGAGCTGCGGTGAGATGCAGACCATGTGATATATTGCCGAGGGTTCCCGAAGGTTTTCTCCTTCTCAGAGTGAGGGAAGATTAAACCGCATTGCGAACAACAAAAGGGGAGGTTTTGACCGAGTTTGCATTCATTAAACTAAGACACAACTGACATCAAGCCATGTGCGATTTTGTTCACTGGTGAACGGTGCAGTGTGGTTTGAGAGGTGATAGATGCAGGATGGGTGAGAGGGGCTGCGGCAGCAGATACTGTGGAAGGTATGACATGATCCACATTGGCATTCATGAGTTTTGATGGGGTGGTGATTGGTCAGGCATGTAAATTCACCCGGTGTAGCATTCAGTGCTGAAGACTGACTAAAATAGAAGGACCAAGAGACTGGGAATTGTTTTACAGGGTCATAAAGTGCAGATGTTGATGGATTAACTAAGCTTTGTTCATTATTTTACCTCAGTTTGTAGACAGGTCTTTGTTATATGTTGGTGGTTATTGATTTTTCCCTGACAGTTGCAAATCTCATGGAAAGTTAATCTATTTCTACTGATGTAAAAGAGTAGTTTTAAAATATTGGAACAAGTGCAAATCATAATAAGCGGTTGAGGGGGAGTAGTCAGCCTATGAGTAATTACAAAATCTCTCCTGAAATAATCACTGCTGCTCTGTGGGATGGAGGAATACTCTGTGTATTTTTCCTGGAGTATTTGGTAATTAATGCAGCTTGACCCAATGACTGGGCTGAACATTGCCTTAAGTTGACAGGAAAACTCCATTAGCAAAGCATTATGCTGACGCATTATAAGAACAGCTGCTGTTGCCCGACTGCAGGGTTTTAGGGGGCAGTAATTTCTTCAAACTCAGCGGGGCTTTAGACCTTAGGACAGAGGAGCAGAATTAGGCCATTCAGCCCATCGCGTCCGCTCCACCATTCGATCATGGCTAATCTATTATTCTCTTTCAACCCCATTCTCATGCCCTCTCCCCATAACCGTTGATGGCCTTACTAATCGGATATCAAACCTTCTTTGAGTAAATCTTGTGAACTGATAATTGGCAAAAGGCTGCACAAACATAACATTGCTGGCTGGTAAGATGTTATTTTTTTGCTGGATTGCTTGTATTTATTACTGTTACTTTCATTTTTCTAAATAATTGTTTGGAAAAGAGACATACATTTTCATGATGTGCTAATATACTGCAGATGCTGGTATATGTCCAAGATAGGTACAAAATGCTGGAGTAACTCAGCGGGTCAGGCAGCATCTCTGGAAAAAAAAAGAATAAGTTATATTTCGGGTCGAGACCCTTCTTCAGACTGAGAGTCAGGGGAGAGGAAAATAAGAGATATGGGACAAATGAATGGAAAATATGCAAATGTCAATGATAATCAAGGAAAGGTGAAGCTCACAATGTTCCATTGGTGGTTTTGGAGAAGGAAATAACGAGTTATACAGACACTGAAACTCAACAGAACAGTGAAACTAGTATCGCGACGGGTGGGGGAGGGACGGAGTGAGAGGAGATGCAATGTTTACTTGAAGTTAGATAAATCAATATTCATACCCCTGGGTTGTAGGCCCAAGCAAAATATGAGGTTCATTATGTGGTTTGAGTCCTACCATCCTACCATGAGGCGTAGATCCCCTCACGTGCATTGGAGGCATTGAAGTACTTTTGAAATGTGGCGACACTTGTGATATAATTGTGATATAATTTGCACACAGCAAGCTCCTGGGGATAACTTGGTAATAATTGACAGATAATCTGTGTGCCACATACTGTGCGAGAAATGACAACGTCACTACCCACAAAGAGATAAAGACCTTCCCTAACCAGAAGCCGTGGATGAGCAGGGAGGTCAGACTCCTGCTGAAGGCTCGCGATGCCGCTTTCAGATCTGGCAACGCTGAGGGATACAGCTCATCCAGGGCCAATCTGAAAAAGGGAATTAGGAATGCTAAACTCAATCACAACCGGCGGATCGAGGAGCATTTCCAAAACAACTTCGACCCCAGGCGCATGTGGCAAGGATTCAAATCCATTGCCGATTACCATAAAGTTAACACCCCCCCCCCCCCCCCAGACAACGCCTCCCTTCCTGACGAGCTAAACCATTTCTAAGCTCGCTTTGACCAGGACAACAAAACTCCAGCCATCAAAGTTGCTCCACCCCCGAACGAACAACCCCTCAGTCTCTCCTCCTCTGCTGTACAAGATGCACTGAGCAAGGTGAATGAGCACAAAGCCGCCAGCCCCGATGGCATCCCCGGGCGGGTGCTCAGGGCATGTGCTGGACAACTATCCCTGGTCTTCACTGACATTTTCAATCTCTCACTGGCCCAGGGTGTTGTCCCCACTTGCCTCAAGACATCAACCATTGTGCCAGTGCCCAAACAGTCAGCTACAGGGAGTCTCAACGACTTCCGCACAGTGGCACTCACCCCTGTCATCGCAAAGTGCTTTGAGCGGCTGATCTTGGCTCACCTCAAAGCCAGCCTCCCCCCCACACTGGACCCCCATCAGTTTGTCTACCGGACCAACAGGTCTACAGAGGACGCCATATGTGCGGCCCTACACTCTGCCCTGACCCACCTGGACAGCAATAACACCTACATCAGGTTGCTGTTCATTGATTTCAGCTCTGCCTTTAACACTGTCATCCCCGCTAGCTTGATCACCAAACTCAGCGGACTTGGCATCTCCACCTCCCTCTGCAATTGGACACTGGATTTCCTCACCAACAGACCACAGTCTGTTAGGGTCAACAACCTCACCTCCTCCACTATAACACTGAACACCGGCGTGCCACAGGGCTGTGTGCTCAGCCCTCTCCTCTACTCCCTCTTCACCCATGACTGCATCCCTAAGAATGGCTGCAACGCCATCATTAAATTTGCCGACGACACCACGGTGGTAGGACTGATCAGTGACAACGACGAGTCAGCCTACAGGGATGAGGTCCAGCACCTGACAACCTGGTGTGCCAACAATAACCTCGTCCTCAACTCCAAGAAGACAAAGGAAATTATTGTTGACTTCAGGAAGAACAGAGGGGGCAGACATACCCCCATCCATATAAACGGGACTGAGGTGGAGCGCGTCTCCAACTACAAATTCCTCGGGGTACACATCTCGGAGGGTCTGTCCTGGTCCCTCAACACCTCCAAGCTGATCAAAAAGGCGCAGCAGCGCCTTTACTTCCTGAGGAGGCTCAAGAAAGCTCACCTGTCCCCCCAGATACTGACCAACTTTTACCGCTGTACCATCGAAAGCATCCTGACCACCTGCTTCACGGTATGGTACAGCAGTTGCACCGTAGCGGACAGGAAGGCACTACAACGGGTGGTGAAAACCGCTCAGTACATCATCGGTGCCCCGCTCCCTGCCATGGATGCCCTCCATCAAAAACGGTGTCTGAGACGGGCCGGGAAGATCATCAAAGACCCCTCCCACCCTAACCATGGACTGTTTGCCCTCCTCCCATCAGGGAGGCAGTACAGGAGCCTCAGGCCTCGTACTAGTGGGATGAGGAACAGCTTCTACAACAACACTATCACATTGCTGAACTCGGAGTCCCGCCGATAGATTTCTCCAGTCTCTCTGTCCACATTGTTTGCTTATTCTGTAATTTTTATTTCTATATTGCACTATTACTACGGACTGATGCTAAACTGCATTTCGTTGTACCCATACTTGTATCTGTGCAATGACAATAAAGTTGAATTGAATTGAAATTGAACATTGTACAGGATATTGGAAGACCATCCCATTGCCCAAAGTTTTACATTTACCTGAGAGAGAAGCCAGGCCATTAATTTAGTGCCACATTGGAGAGAAGTTAAGCTATCTCATTCTGTACTGCACTGAGATGCCAGCCTACACCATTGTTATCCAGTCTCATGAGTGGTGCTTGAACAAATAGCCTTTGGACTCAGAGTTAAGGAAGGTCACTATCAACTGGGACTCAGATGACATTAGCATGCAGATGGAATGCACTTAGGAGAAAATAGGTCACATTTATTTCTGATTGGCACTTTTTGACTATATCGACACATTTTAATGCTTTGTTTGTATTTAGTGTACTTTTAGTGTCTCCTGTATTGTAAATGCCCCTGGGGATCCTGAGTATTAATCCACAATGACTACTCTGAAAACGTCCCCCTCCCCTACCTCCAAAGGCTTCTATAAGCACCTATGTTGCAACTGGAAGTGTGGAGGAGTCAGGATGGAGGATGGAGCCTGAAGGTTTTCAAGGTCAGTTGAATGATGTGGTTCCCTGGTGAGGAGATTAAGGTGGAAGTATCTATGGAAGGCAGTTTGTGAAACGCTGCGATAGTACTGATAGCTGAATGTACAATCAGTCTATGTTACAGCTGAATCAATGGTCCACATACTGAACTCATTACGTGTTAGATTGTATCACATGAAGAGTTTCATAACTTACTTGTGTATTTGATAGATTATTTCTGCAGCAATGGAAAAAGATCTTAGTATAAATGTATTGTGTCTCACGGTCTTTCACTGTGTATTAGAGATGGTCTTAGCACAACAACTGAGGCATGTGGTTTTCTAATTGACATTCTCCAGTCTCCGGGAGGACTTTAACACCATTGCAACAATTCAACTGCCATCTCCACAACAACAGAACTGCAGGAAGCTCTGAATACTAATTAATTTATTTCCAAATTGTTTAAATTGCTCTATTTTGAATTCTATCTGAGTTGGACAGAGATAATCCGGAATTTATCATAGCCGGGTAGAGTCATGAAGCCATGCAGTAGAGAAGGAATAAAAACAGTAAATGCTAGAAAAACCCATCTGTGGAAAGAAAAGCCGTTAACGTTTCAGGTCTGAGACCACCTTTCATCAGAAGTGAGAAAAACTTTAGACTTTAGAGATACAGTGCAGAAATAGGCTCTTCAGCTCACCGTGTTCACACTGACCAGTGATCACCCTGTACACACCAAAGATTGCTCCTCTATAATCTTTGGTACACACTACACAATAGGGACATTTTATAATTTTACCAAAGCCAATTAACCTACAAATCTGCATTTCTTTGGAGTGTGGGAGGAAAATGGAACACTCGGAGAAATCCCACATGGTACCAGGTAGAACCCCCTCTTTCAGTTTTCCATCACATGCTGTTTTCATTTTATATTTTCATCATCTGCAGTTTTTCAATTTGAATTTACTATAAAGAAGTAGTCCATTCTACTTTGACTGAATCTCTAAATCAAGATTATATCTCTGGTATCTTACAAATAAAGGTGTTACTTGATTTATGAACATTCAAATGATAAGTTTTTGTACAATGCCATTGTCTCTTTGAAGTATGCATCTTCAGTTTATGACTGTTTTTAACTATAACAAATAACAGAGAATGGACTCATAAATTGAATACATTTAAATAGTATCAATATATCTATAAAACATATCATCCATATTTTTGGTTTTACAAATGGCGCTGAAAAATATCTTCCAGGAGTGCATCGATTATATAACTCAGGAATGATGCAACAAACATTGGGTTCCAATGGCCAATATCAGTGGTCCGCCCACTTGGCTGTGGTCAAGGTAGCGCCATGTTGAATTTTAAGAGATACATTTCCAAATACAAATTAGGAGGATGGCACAGTGGGGTAGTGATAGAGTTGCTGCCTTGCAGTGCCGGAGATCTGGGTTCGATCCTGACTAAGGGTGCTTGTCTGTACGTCGTTTGTACGTTCTCTCTGTGACCTGAGTGGGTTTTCTCCTGGATCTCCGGTTTCCTCCCACACTCCAAAGCTGTACAGTTTTGTTGGTTAATTGGTATAATTGTAAATTGTCCCTAGTATGTGTAGAATAGTGTAAGTGTGTGGGCATCATTGGTCGGCGCGGATTCAGTGGGCCCAAAGGGGCTGTTTCTGAGCTGTATCTCTAAATTAAACTAAATTAGACTCCAGCATCCATACATATGGTCTGAAAACGACACTCGTGTGAGAGTAGGGATAAAACATCTGACAGTGCTGCAGACCTCTTTCAAAAAAGGGAAAGTCAGGAGATGGCAGCAGAGGAGATTTCTGGCTGACCATGGCACTTTGGAGATGTGAGATGCACTGACTCACTTTGATTCTGAAAAATTGAAGTATATTGATCCTTTGAGTTCCATTAGCCTGTGTTTTCATTTGCACAAAGGAACTGCTCAAGGTGAGGGTGTCTGCAAAATATCAGCTCTGGTTATAACCTCACAAACCTGTTGCGAACAGTGTAAGCTAGGACTGCTTGCTTGTTTTATACCCTGTTCATAGTATTATCGGAAAGCACACCAAATGGACAGAGGATGCAACATGCTCCTCTGGATGTTTTCATTGGTGGGAGAGCCCAGGACCTAAAGGCACAGCCTCAGAATAAAAGGACTTACCTTTAGAAAGGAGATGAAGAGGATTTTCTTCAGCCAAAGGATAGTGAATCTGTGGAATTCATTTCCACAGACGGGTGCAGAGGCCAAGTCTTCGGGTATTTTTAAAGTGGAGATTGATAGGTTGTTGATTAGTGAGGGTGTGAAAGGTTACAGAGAGAAAGGAAGAGAAAGGGGTTTAGAGGAAAAGATATCTTTTCAGCCATGATTATATGGTGGAGCAGACTCGATGGGCTGAATGGCCTCATTCTGCTCCTATGTCGTATGAAGTCTTAAAGGGCTTTCTCACGGTGCGACCTGACGCAAGACTTAACAAGAGTTTAACATCGTGGGAACCTCCTGCAATAACAGTACGGCATTCGTGGACCACCGAGGACCTCCGTGGCGCTAACGGCAGGTAATCGTGTAACTTTGTAAGGTCGGGAGAAAATTCAAAATTTTTTGAATTTCTCCAAGAGTGACTTGAGCACTTTTTGGTGAGCGTTGCAACATTGTATGAACGCAGATGCCAGTGCGATATCCGTGCGATATCCGTAATGACTCTTGCGGGTACCGTGGGAACTCCTGCGAACGGTAAACCCGGAAGCTTGACAGAGGGGACATAAGGTGAGTAAAAAAGGTGGTCTCAATATCGCCAATGGACCATGTGTCCATCGAGGACGTCCCACCTAATTGTCATTGTTTGAGAATCTTTTTCACAGTAAGACTTGCAGAGATGCCTCTCAGAAAAGCGCAAAGAAAGGGGTCAAAGAAAGTCAGAAAGTTTTTAGCCATGCAGGTAAATGAGGAGGAGACTCAGCAAGAGAGACAGGTGGAGAGGCAAGAGGAGATGCCAGAGATACCACTGCCTGTAGGCTCCTTGTAGCAGGGAGAGGGTGATCCTTTACTCTTGTGCATTTTTTTTTTCTGTTGGTGGCTCCACATTTTATTATATCCTGAAGTGTGATAAAGCTTTTACCTCAGCATTTTGATTGTCATTGCTTGTTTACCTCACTGCTTGATGTCTGCAAATAGTCATTAATACATCACTACAAGATGAATGTCTCTAATGTTATAATCCCTCTCATGCTGAAACACAAAATACCTTAATGGAGGTGATATAATCACATTTTCACTCATTTACATTTTTGAGTGTGCAGGACCCTGAAATGTTCAGCTATTTAAACGTGTTCTTCACCTCTTGGTAGAAAATGAAATAAGACAATCAGCATGGTAAATGTGATACAAAGTCTTTATTCCTATTTGACAATATAAGAAGACAAATTCTGTCACACATTGAGAGGAGATGCATCACACAAAACATTTGTCTGTAAAAGGGCCTCGCAAACACGAAATACAACAAATGAGGCACGCGAGATTATTTAAAACACATTATATCCATCAACCTCCGCTACAAGCGTGAACTCAGGCATTTAAAGGGACAATGCAATGTTCTAAACGGCAGGTTTTGCGGACGACCATCTTATAGGAAGCACTTTTCAGAGGACAACACTAGGAAGTCAGCTTATAACATGCAGTAGTGTTCCTGTGGTCGGCTACCCATCAATATAGCTGTCCTGCCACGGCACACTCCCCAATTGTGAATTGTAGTAAGCGCAGAGATGGTCTCTTTGCTCTTTCACACTGGATGTGCCCGAGTTACCTTTCAAACGCTGCAGTGAGACCATTTTCAACTTGTTCGCACCACTTCTCCAAGCTCCTAGTGTTACTTCCCCTGTGTCACTGTCCACTAGGTCACCATCCTGGATGGATGTTGCTGATCCAGCAGCTGCACCTCTCATTCGGATCAGGTTGTGCAGAACACATGCTGCATATACTATACTCTCCACATTCTTGGGCTTCTGCTCCATTGTCTTGAGCAAGCATCTAAATCTGTTTGGCAAGATGCCAAAATAATTTTCTACTACCCTCCTGGCCCTTGACAGCCTGTAATTGAAGATCCTCTGTTCCCTAGTTAGATTCCTCTGTGGATATGGCTTCATAATCCAGGGCCGTAGTGCAAAGGCTTCATCAGCAACCATCGCATATGGGATGTCCGGGCTGTCTTCTCCTGACAGAGGTTCTGGATCAGGCATGCCTGCTGTTCCACCTTCCATTTTCTTTCCAAGCCAGGTTTCTTTCCAAATCCGGCCATCACCAACACTTCCAGGTGTGCCCACATCCACATACAGGAAGTTGTAGTTATAATCAACCACCGCCATGAGTACAATTGAGTGGAATTTCTTGTAATTGAAATAATTTGAACCACCTCCGGGTGGTTTACGAATTGCCACATGCTTGCCATCCAAAGCCCCACATGTGTGAGCAAAGTTCCACCTGTTTTCAAACCCCAGTGCAACTCTCTTCCACGCATCTGGTGTACTGGGGCATTCCATCACTTCAGCTGAATAAAATTGGATGATCGCCTCACAGGTTTCTCGGACAATACCACAGATGCTGTTGGTGGCGACAAGAAAGTTGTAAGATAGACTTTTATAAGAATCGACTGAGGCCAAGTAGCAGAGGGTGATTACTATGCGCAACCCTGGTTCCAGTACCTTTCTCATTACAGTGTCAGTCTTCTTCAGTAGAGGTCCCAAATTATTCTTTAACTCATTAAAGAGCTCGGGTGAAATTCTGACAAAGTTTTTGAATGCACTTTTATCCTCTTCGCACAGCACATTAAGCAGTTGCTCATATTGTCCAAATTGAGGTCTCCGTTGAAACATGGGCTTAACCCAGTGAGACTTCCTCTTAATTCTCGTTTTAATTAATCTCACCCTTCTGCCTTCACGCAAGCGTTTTCGATGCACATGTTGCGCTAATGCATACAGCGCGTCAATGAAAATAACAACCAGCCTGTATTCGAACCAACTTTGTATAGGCATGTCTGCAAATGAGCCAATTCTATGAACGGAGGATATTTATATAGTGTGTGAAAAAAGTGACATAATTTGTGCCACGTGATTAACTACACTAAATTATGCTCCCAATGTGTTCGGCATTGGTAGGTTTCATTTTTCAATATGTCTATTGTAATTGGGCTTGCACAAAATAGGGCTCCTGTACAAGGGAAAGCCCATATATAGCTGAAGGGCCATAGCTATCTCCAAGCCAGCAAAATTGGTGGGAAAGGAACTCCTTTTCTTTCCTTTTCTGTTCCTCCCTCTATTCTGGAATTATACATTTTACATCACCTGGAAGTAAACCATGTGAAAAGTACATTTGGAACCAAATGAAAGTTCTAATATTTGATGGAGCAGAAACCACACACAAGACAAGAGGTACTGGCAGCAAGCGATATGGTGCTGTTGATCTTGGAGCATTTCAACCGACTTCCTCTCCACCCGCATCCTCCCCGCCTCATCCTCACCATTTCACAGAGAACTCTTTTAATTACAGTATATTTCCACTTTCCCATTGCCTTATGTGACCTCGGGGTACAGAAACAAAATGTAGACTCAGCATCTGATCAGGGTTAACTAATTTCAAGAGAAAGGTCCGTAAATAGCTGCACAGTCTCGCATTGATGTCTCCTGTGTGCCTAACGTAGGATTAAGGAAACTGCTGGGGGAGGCAGAATATTACCCAAGCCAGTATGAAAAATGATGCAATCCAGGGTTCATGACAAATGCACTGCCCCATCATTCTGTTTACCCTTATTTACTACAAAAATGAAGTTCAAAGGTGTTTTGTTGTCACATGTACCTAGGTGCAGTGAAATTCTTTCTTGCATACAAAAAAAATGACCAATAGAGGACATATTTCTTCTTTAATGTTACCGTAAGAATTTGATTCATGTGGAACTGAACAACCTTGTTCTGCAATTTGCATGAATACAATCCTACGTGAGGAACAAGTTGTAAAAGTCATAGAAATTCTTCATTTTAAGACTGATTTTAAAGATAATCAGCAACACTACATTATACTTAGCAGATAGATTTATTTCTTAGTTAGCTGGAAAAGACTTGACAATAGATGGCAATGGCAGATGACGACAGTCTTACTGACCATTGTATTCAGGGGCTTTACATGAGCAGCTGATTGCCTCCATTTCACTAAAGGACAAAGTACAGTAGTGAGAGGACATGGTGGCCAGTGAAGTTTCTCTGGCTCTAGGTTCCCGACATGTCTCGTCAAATTCTTAAGGATCAACATTGCCTTTAACAGTAAATTGGTAATGCATTTATCTTAAATATCTTCTATTTTATGGTGTTGCAACTATATCGATGAGCGCAAATAATTCCTCTTCCGTGCTGTAAGCGGTCAGTGACTCAACGAACCAAATGTTGCAATGCAGATCAAGCTGATAATGGCCGATGCATTTCATCAACCCAATGATGTTTGTGGGTGGCTCAGTGGATGCGTGGGAGGTGAGCTGTCAGTTACAGTCATGGCACTTGCAGCCAGTTCATCTTCCATGGAGGCCAATGAAAGGGGCCGATTGTTTATCAAGGGGAGGCAAGGTTTTCTTTAGTTACCTGATATACCTGAACTAATGGAGGCATTGGATGCATGCCCTCCTTTGATCTATGTAAGAAGATACTGCAGATGCTGGTTTAAACCGAAGATGGACACAAAAAGTTGGAGTAACTCACCGGGTCAGACACCATGTCTGGAAAAAAAGGAATAGGTGACGTTGCTGGTCGAGTCTGAAAAAGGGTCTCGACCCAAAACATCACCCATCAGTCTGAAGAAGGGTCTTAACCCGAAACGTCACCTATTCCTTTTCTCCGGAGATGCTGCCTGTCCCGCTGAGTTACTCCTTCTATGATCTGTTGCGTGAAGGATGCCACAATAGCTTAGCCACTGGGAGTGTGATGAATGGGAACTCTGCTAGGCCACCGACAACCTATCTCATCCACTTGACCGCAATCCAGAAAGAATTTTAATAACCTTTCCAGGAATCGCAAGCTGCATCTTTTATCACATCGTGCTAATTCTCCACAAAGTTCGTTAATGTGAGATTTTAGTCTCAGCGCCAGAAATTCTTCCACCTCATTGATTTTTGACCCTCACATCCAATTCCCTCTGACCATCAGCAATCAATACCAGCTACAATTCATCTTCACAACTACAGTACACCTTCTTTCTAACCACAATTATTTCCCCTTCCTCTCAGCGTGCGCACATGCTCTGAATTTTACCGGCCTGTCGCTTTTATTCAATGAATTTTCTGTTACCCTCTTAAACACTATTGTGATAATGATTGATGTAAATCATGTCAAGTTCGGTGAAAAGTTTACAGCTTGAACTTAAAATACTCACAGGGGCATTGCACGGCAAAGTTGAAGGACTCATGCTAATTTTTTTTTGCTAAAAGTATAATGTTTTTTCATAACAATTGTTTAGCAAAAGCTTTGCTTGATGTTTTGTGAACTGTGGTGACGTGCTGTCTATAGAATGTCATTTGACTGCACGATACCTTCCTACTGAAAAATCTAAAGAAGCAGCCATGCAGAGTGAAAAAAACCATTGAAGTGACACAGAGCTGACAGATGCCTATACAAGGCTCCTTTTTTCCCCATTCTATCTGCAATGATGCGCTTATGATGAGGTCAGAATGCCAGAATGAACAACGATGCTATTCACAAGATCCAGAGGAAAGGGCTGAAGAGGTCTGATAACTTCACTCAGCAAAAGCTATCACAGGGCAATTTCAAAGCAAAACTCGCTGCACATAATTGAGAGACTTTTGTGCACTGGGGAACCAAACGCTCAAGACAGTCAAAGGCAGACCACAGTAAATGAAAAACACCTCAGCGAAATCATATAACCATATAACTATATAACAATTACAGCACGGAAACAGGCCATCTCGGCCCTTCTAATCCGTGCTGAACATTTACTCTCCCCTAGTCCCATCTACCTGCACTCAGACCATAACCCTCCATTCCTTTCCCGTCCATATACCTATCCAATTTATTTCTAAATGATAAAATCGAACCTGCCTCCACCACTTCCACTGGAAGCTCATTCCACACAGCCACCACTCTCTGAGTAAAGAAGTTCCCCCTCATGTTACCCCTAAACTTTTGTCGCTTAATTCTCAAATCATGTCCTCTTGTTTGAATCTTCCCTACTCTCAATGGAAAAAAGCTTATCCACGTCAACTCTGTCTATCCCTCTCATAATATTAAAGACCTCTATCAAGTCCCCCCTTAACCTTCTGCGCTCCAAAGAATAAAGACCTAACTTGTTCAACCTTTCTCTGTAACTTAGGCGCTGAAACCCAGGCAACATTCTAGTAAATCTCCTCTGTACTCTCTCTATTTTGTTGACATCTTTCCTATAATTTGGCAACCAAAATTGTACACCATACTCTAGAATTGGCCTCACCAATGCCTTGTACAATTTTAACATTAAATCCCAACTTCTATACTCAATGCTCTGATTTATAAAGGCCAGCACGCCAAAAGCTTTCTTTACCACCCTATCTACATGAGATTCCACCTTCAGGGAACTATGCAGTTATTCCTAGATCCCTCTGTTCAACTGCATTCCTCTATTCGCTACCATTTACCATGTACGTCCTATTTTGATTTGTCCTGCCAAGATGTAGCACCTCACACTTATCAGGATTAAACTCCATCTGCCATCTTTCAGCCTACTCTTCCAAATGGCCTAAATCTCTCTGTAGACTTTGAAAATCTACTTCATTATCCAAATGGATATTCATTAATTAATTAATTCATTCATTATTCATTAATCAAATAGATTAAATATTACCTGAATTAGCAGACATGTTGAATTTGAAAAAAGGTCAAGCAAAATATAGTGAAGTTGCTTTGATGATACTTCTGTCATTTAATGTTCATCTGGAATGTGAAATGCTGTTCATCTGCACAAATGAAATCTGAATTAATACTGAAAATGCTGGAAATGATCAGCAGATCACATATAACACATAAAAAACTTGACTCCAGATATATGGGGTAAAATACTGCTTAATCAACAGCACAACCAAGAAACACAAAAAAACTGCTGATGCTGGAAAAATTGAAGACTTGGGCGGCATGGTGGCGTAGCGGTAGATTTGCTTCCTTACAGTGCCAGATACCCGGGCTTGTTCCTGACTATGGGTGCTGTTTGTACGGAGTTTGCACTTTCTCCCTGTGACCATGTAGGTTTTCTCTGAGTGCTCCGGTTTCCTTCCACGCTCCAAAGATCTATAGGTTTTTAGGTTAATTGGCTTTGGTAAATTTGTAAATTGTCCCTAGTGTGTAGGATTGGGCTAGTGTATAGGTGATCGCTGGCCGGCGTGGACTCAGTGGGCCAATGGGCCTGTTTCCATGCTGTATCTCCAAAGTAAATTGACAGAAAACACTGGGAACACTGTGTGGCAGCAAGTGTGGAGAGCGAAACAGATTCAACATCTCACCTTCTCGACTTCACCTTCGACCTCAAATATAAATTCTGCTTCTCTTTGCATGACCAATTTAGTATTTCGAACATTTTCTATTTTCTTTTCAGTTCGTCAATAGTCTTGTTTCTGTTTTGATTAATTTCTCATCTAATTTGAATAAAACTGCCTCTTAAAACATACTAAAACATACCATTCCTCATTGAACCGAGGCTGATTAATTCACTGTAAAAACAGAAAGTGCTAGAAATACTCGACAGTCAGGCAGCATGTGGGGGAAAAGAAGCAAGGTTAATATTATACAATGAATACAACTATTTAATTTGAAAAAAGGAAAATACTACATACGATGCAGTGGTATAGTATGAAATACTAATTGATGAAGACACAACTTCATTATCGACATCTTATATGGCAAAAATCCAAGATGGCAGCACACGTCTCCTCCTGTCTCTAACTGTGTCTGTTTGTTTTACAAATATGATTTCAGGGAATGTTCAACCTAACCCAGGCCCAGGCTCTGCTGAGTCTGCTGTTAATTTTAACACCCCTGCTGAATTTGAATCAAGGTCTGGACTTGGTTTCATCCATTTAAATGTGCGCAGTATGATTGCTAAAATGGATATGATTCGTATCTGGGCTCATTCAACTGATGCTGATGTTATTGTCATATCTGAAACTTGGCTAAACAAAGCAGTTTTAAACAAGGATATCAACATTGATGGCTACAATGTGTATAGGACTGACCGACCCAAGAAGGGCGGAGGGGTCGCAGTCTATGTCAAATCTAAGTTTCATGTGAAGATCCGTCTCTCTACATCAGTGAGTAAGCAATTTGAACTTCTGGCTCTTGACATGGAAATCTCAAAAACTCTCCACATCACTGTCGTCGGTTGCTATAGGCCACCTTCAGCTATCAGCTGCACCTTACCATCTTTAATGGAGCTTTTATCTGGGTTGAACTTTAATGAAATTGTCCTTATTGGTGACCTAAACTGGAACTGGCTGCTACCAGCATCAGATGATTTTAAAGCATTTTGTGATTCGTTTAATTTCTTTCAGATTGGTGACAGTCCTACTAGACCTAATCTGAAATGTCCGGAAAAATCTTCTTTAATTGATCTTATCTTAACTAATGTTCCTCATAAATATTCTGCTGCTTCTGTTTTTGCAAATGACATCAGTGACCACTGTGTTATTGCAACAGTAAGAAATACAAAAGTTCCTAAAACCAAACCGCGTGTCATCATAAAGCGGGACATGAAACATTTTGTGGAGCAAGCATTTTTTCATGACCTGTTTCTCTTTGGCTGGGAGAAAATTAATGTAATTCCTGATGTTGAAAATGCCTGGAAATTCTTTTATGATGGTTTTATTGAAATTGTTAACAAGCACGCTCCTTTTAGGAAGTATAGAATAAGGGGCAGGGATAATGCATGGTTCACGTCAGAGTTATCCATTTTACTCCGTGAGCGCAATGTGGCATGGTCTAAAGCCAGGAGTACTGGTCTTGGATCAGACTGGTTGCTCTTTAGGCAGCTGCGAAATGCAAGCACAGTTGCAATTAGAAAAGCCAAAGCTGATCATTTCCTTACTGAAACTTCAAATAACCTAAACAATCCGTTGAAATTCTGGGAAACCATTAAATCAATAACTGGAAATAAAAATGTCATTGAGCTACCTCCATGCATTGTCAAAGACTCTACCCAAATTAATGAAAAGGCTGACATGCTTGGTTGTTTTAATGAGCATTTCATTGCCTCTGGTTCACTTTTCAACTCTTAAAACACAGCTCAAGGCTCCTCTGCTTGCTCTGATAGTAGTTGTTTTTTTGAGGGACAAGCCTTTACTTTTGACGCTGTTACACTTTCAGAGGTGCATAAGGCCCTGAGATGTTTAGACACAAAAAAAACGGCAGGTCCAGACAACCTTGAGCCTTACTTCCTAAAGTTAGCCGCTGATTTTATTGCATTGCCTCTGACTTATCTTTTTAATCTATCCCTCGAGACAAACGAAATTCCCCTTATTTGGAAATCTGCCTTTGTTCTCCCACTGTTAAAAGGGGGGGACCCCACTGTGCTAAACATAGAGATGGGCCTAAAAAATAGGCCCATCTCCAAACTGTCTGTTTTAATTAAGGTGCTGGAATCCATTGTAAACCAACAACTGAAGGACTTTTTATCAACTAACAGTATTTTATCTGAATTTCAATCTGGTTTTAGGAAAAAATATAGTACGTCAACAGCTGCTTTAAAAGTAGTAAATGATTTTATTGAATTTTTAGACAATAAGCAACACTGTGCAGCCCTTTTCGTTGACCTATCAAAGGCTTTCGATACTGTGGATCATGCCTTATTGTTACAAAGACTATGCAGCATCGGTTTGTCTGATCAAGCTGTCTGTTGGTTTAAAAACTATCTATCAGGCAGATCCCAGTGTGTGCGAGCAGAAGGTATTACTTCTAGCTCTCTTAATGTGTCCAAGGGTGTGCCACAGGGATCGGTTCTAGGACCTTTATTATTTACTATTTATATTAATAGTCTAGATCATAAAGCTCCGAACGCAAATTTTCACTTTTATGCTGACGACACAGTGATATATTGCTCTACGTCTACCCCAAATCAGGCTCTCTGTCAGCTCCAAACTGCTTTTAACATTGTGCAACGTAACCTGTGTGATTTAAAACTTGTTTTAAATGCTGACAAGACAAAGCTCATGCTGTTCACTAAAGCTAAATCAAAGCCCTCGGACCTCCCTCCTATCACCACTTTGCAGGGCTCTGTGGTTGAATCTGTGTCTCAATATAAATATCTGGGAATTATAATTGACGATTCTCTCTCTTTTAAACCTCATATCCAGCTACTTGTGAAAAAACTAAAGATAAAATTAGGTTTTTACTTTAGAAACAAATCTTGTTTTTCTTTTGAAGTTAAAAAAAGACTTGTTGCTGCAACGTTTATGTCTGTGTTGGACTATGGTGATGTTTTATATATGAATGCATCTTCAAAATGCCTACAGTCTTTGGACACGGTCTACCACGGAGCACTGAGATTTGTTACTAATTTTAAAACCCTCACGCACCACTGCACTTTGTATGCTCAAGTTGGATGGTTTGCCCTGTCCACCCGCAGACTCCATCATTGGCATATCCTTATTTATAAGACTATCCTCGGTGTTCTTCCTTCATACCTGCAGAAGTATGTAATTCGAAAAAGCACAGGTACTTATCAGCTCCGCTCGGAGGACTTGTTCTTACTAACTGTACCTAAAGTCCGTACTGAACTGGGGAAAAGGGCATTTAGTTATGCTGCTCCCTTCGCATGGAACCAGCTGCAGAATGAACTGAAACTTAAGGAGCTGGTCTCTATAAACAGATTTAAATCCCTTCTTAATGATGTTGAAGCGGGCTCTTCTGTCTGTACATGCTTTGTTTGATGATGTTCTGACTATGACTCTATTTATATGTTCTCTGTTGTTTTCTTTAAATTATTGTCTGTAACTGTGGAACTGTGCTGCTGCCTGTCTTGGCCAGGACTCTCTTGTAAAAGAGATTTTTAATCTCAATGAGGCTTCTCCTGGTTAAATAAAGGTTAAAAAAATTAATGACCAGTGTAGACTGGGAAGTTTTCGTTCTTCATCACATTGCAACAGGGTAGATGATATGAGCACTCCAGCGTGTGATCTAAATCGGTGAGAGAGAGAGAGTTTTCCATTAAGTGTTTTTAGTTTATTTAGTTTAGAGATACAGCACGGAAACAGACCCTTCGGCCCATCGAGTCCACACCGACCAGTGATCTACGCACATTAACACTACCTTATACACACTAAAGACAATTTTACATTTATACCAAGCCAATTAACCTACAAACCTGTATGTTTTTGGAGTGTGGGAGGAAACAGAAGATCTCTGAGAAACCTATGCAGGTCATGGGGAGAATGTATAAACACCGTAGAGACATGCACTCGAGATAGAAGCAAACCCGAGTCTCTGGCGCTGTAAGGCAGTAGCTCTATTGCTGCGCCACCGTGCTGCCGTTTGACAAAGGATTTACAACAGAAATGTTCAGGCACAGTGTCACAGTTGCTGCGATCCTGACCTTGAGTGCTGCCTGTGTAGAGACTGCATGCTCTTCTCTGCCAACATGGGTTTCCTCTGGGTGATCCAGTTTCCCGCCACGTCCCAAAGACGTGTAGCTTTTTAGGCCAATTGACCTCAGTAAATTGCCCCTAGTGTGCAAGGAGTGGATGGGAATGTGGGATAACCTAGAACTTGTGTTCACAGGAGATTGATGGTTGGCGTGGACTCGGAGGGCCAAAGAGCCTGTTTCCATGCTGTATCTTTCAATCAAATCAATTATATTTTTACCTGTCAGACAATACCTGATCCATGTTCTGAACATTTTCCTGATCCTGTTTGAGATTGATGTGGTTGGTAATGAAGGAAGAAATATATTGCAGCAAGCCTGAGCAGCCTGTAGTGTGGACATATTAAATGTCAATTACAGTATTTTAAATGTCAATCACAGTATTAAAATTGAATGCAAGTTCAGTATTCAGTATTATTTATTAGTATATATGACAAAGCATTTTCCTCCTATAGTGGTCCGTCTGCTTTTCAATATAATCTCAACACACAGCTGGTGGAATCAATAAAGAGGTGTTATAAGAGTTTTAAGAGTTCCCCCAACTCAAATTTTTTTTAAATCTGCAGAGATCATTCCCTCCACAATTTGTTGGCTCATTCACCCCTTCCCACCCAAATCAAACCCTACCCTGCAACCGCAGGTGATGCAACACCTGTCCTTATACGCCCTCGCTGAACTTCCTCCAGGGACCCTGACAGTCCTTTCAGATGAGGCAGAGGTTTGTTTCACCTCCTCCAAACTCAATAAACCTACTCATTAAAAAAAATATGGTCGGAAATTTGAAAAACACAAAGGCAATTTCTCCTAATAAATCCAGAAACGTAATCATTTTCAAACTTTTTACCCCCAAAAAACTGCAATAGAACAGAACATTGAAATGTACAGCGCAGGAAAAGGCCCTTTGGCCCGCAATGTCTGCATCGCACATGATGCCAGGATAAACTGCTCTCATCTGCCTGAACATGATGCATTTACCTCCATTCCCTCCATATCCATGTGAATTATATCTCAAATAGACACAACATTCTGGAGTAACTCAGCAGGTCAGGCAGCATCTCTGGAGAAAAAGAATAGGTGACATTTCAGGTCAATACCCTTGTTCGGGCAAATTTACCTTGTCTTTTGAGCAAATAGAGGTGCCGCCATTCTTTCTTGACCACAGCTTCAACGTGGTTCACCCAGGACAAACCGTTTTGGGTCGGGACCCTTCTTCAGACTGAAAGTAGGGGGTGGGAGGTGAAGAGCTGGAGGCGAGGAAAGAGCAGGACCCAATCATGGCCAGCCACAAATGACCTCAGGCAGGATAGTAAATGGGAGGTACATTGTTGGCGAGGGAGGGTGTGATCTCAAGAGAAACAATGTGAACTGTGGAATTGGCAAAACGACTAGGGTGGAGAATAGGGGCAAGAGGGGAAGGAGGGGAGTGTGGTGTAAAATGAAGTTACTTAACATTAGAGTATTTCATGTTCGTACTGTTGGGTTATAAGCTACCGAAGCAAAATATGAGATGCTCTTCCTCCAATTTGCATGTGGCCTCATTCTGGAAATGGAGGAGTCCCAGGACAGGTCAGTATGGGAATGGGAGGAGGATTGACATGGTTGCCAACTGGGAGATTCCGTAGGCCTTTGTGAACTGAACGTAATGGGCCTGTCCCACGGGCGATTTTTCAGCTGACTGCCGGCGACTGTATAGAGCCTTAGTGAGGCCACACCTGGAGTGGTCTCTGTGGAAGACGGAAATGGGTGGAGATGGGAAGATGTGACCAGTGGTAGGATTCCCTAGGAGGTGAAGGTGGGGTGAAAGATGAGGACCAGGGGAACTCTGTCCTTGTCAACATGATCACTTTTGCAGAGAGGTCACTGGTGAGATTAGCCATTTTGCCACTGGGTACAGCTTGTGGGTCAAAAAGCAAGGTCATTAGTAAAAGAGGCAGAAGATGAATACGAATTTTCTCTTAATTTTGTTGTAAGAAACCACTGCCTTAAAGTATGGTGAGACCAAATTCTGCTGTAACTTTGAAATGCATCCAGTTGAGTAATTGAAATAAATAAAATGTAGGGCATTTGTAGGGCAAGTGTCAGGGAATGTGGTTAAGTGGACTGATCATACAGCAAAAAGTAATTGGACTCAATGGCCTCGAAGTTAATGGCTCCATGATTCTATAACAGAATTATCAGCCATATTAAGAGAAGCTTTTAAAAGATGTATTTCACAAGTTCACAAGTTTTAGGAATAGAATTAGGCTGTTCGGCCCATCGAGTCTAATTGAAATTATTATGGGCAACAAGGAAATGGCAGTAGAGTTGAATAGGTACTTCGGGTCAGTCTTCACTAAGTAAGACACAAACAATCTCCCAGATGTCCTGGAGGACATAGGATATAAGGGGGTAGAGGAACTGAAAGAAATTTTCATTAGACGAGAAATAGTATTGGGTAGGCTAATGGGACTAAAGGATGATAAAATCCCCTGGGCCTGATGGTCTGCATCCCAGGGTCCTCAGGGAGGTGGCTCTAGAAATAGTGGACACATTGGTGATCATTTTCCAATGTTCAATAGATTCAGGGTCAGTTCTTGTGGATTGGAGGATAGCTAATGTTATCCCACTTTTCAAGAAAGGAGCGAGAGAGAAAACGGGGAATTACAGACCAGTTAGCCTGACTTCGGTGGTGGGAAAGGTGCTGGAGTCAATTATTAAAGAGGTAATAATGGGGCATTTGGATAGCAGTAAAAGGATTAGTCCAAGTCAACATGGATTTATGAAAGGGAAATCATGCTTGACGAATCTTCTGGAATTTTTTGAGGATGTGACAAGTAAATGAATGAAGGGGTGCCAGTGGATGTAGTGTCTCTAGACTTTGAGATAGCCTTTGATAAGGCCCTGCACGGGAGACTGGTGACTAAAATTAGAGCACATGGGGGTAGGGTGTTGACATGGATAGAAAATTGGTTGGCAGACCGGAAGCAAAGAGTAGGAGTGAACGGGTTCTTTTCAGAATGGCAGGCAGTGGTGAGTGGAGTGCCGCAAGGCTCGGTGTTGGGGCCGCAACTGTTTACCATATATATTAATGATTTGGAAGAGGGAATTAGGAGCAACACTAGCAAGTTTGCGATGACACAAAGCTGGGTGGCAGTGTGAACCATGAAGAGGATGTTAGAAGGATGCAGGGTGACCTGGACAGGTTGAGTGAGTGGGCAGATGCGTGTCAGATGCAGTATAATATAGATAAATGTGAGGTTATCCACTTTGGCGGCAAAAACAAGGGGGCAGATTATTATCTCAATGGGGTTAGCTTAGGTAAGGGGGAGGTGCAACAAGACCTGGGCGTCCTTGTATACCGGTCACTGAAAGTTGGCTTGCAGGTACAGCAGGCAGAGATGAAAACTAATGGAATGTTGGCCTCCATAACAAGAGGATTTCAGTATAGTAGTAAAGAGGTCCTTCTGCAGTTGTATAGGGCTCTGGTGAGACCACACCTGGAGTATTGTGTACAGTTTTGGTCTCCTAATTTGAGGAAGGACATCCTTGTGATTGAGGTAGTGCAGCGTAGGTTCACGAGATTGATCCCTGGGATGGTGTGACTGTCATATGAGGAAAGATTGAAAAGACTAGGCTTGTATTCACTGGAGTTTAGAAGGATGAGGGGGTATCTTATAGAAACATATAACATTATAAAAGGACTGCACAAGCTAAATGCAGGAAAAATGTTCCCAATGCTGGGCGAGTCCAGAACCAGGGGCCACAGTCTTAGAATAAAGGGGAGGTCATTTAAGACTGAGGTGAGAAAAAAACGTTTTCACCCAGAGAGTTGTGAATTTATGGAATTACCTGCCACAGAGGGCAGTGGAGGCCAAGTCACTGGATGGATTTAAGAGAGAGTTAGATAGAGCTCTAGGGGCTAATGGAGTCAAGGGATATGGGGAGAAGGCAGGCACGGGTTATTGATAGGGGACGATCAGCCATGATCACAATGAATGGTGGTGCTGGCTCAAAGGGCCGAATGGCCTCCTCCTGCACCTATTTTCTATGTCTATGTCTATGTCTATGTCTACTCCTCCATTCAATTATGGCTGATCTCTACCTCCTAATCCCACTTTCCTGCCTTCTCCCCATAACCCGAAACACTCATTCCAATCAATAATTTGTCCATCTCTGCCTTAGAAATATCCACTGACTTGGCCTCCACAGCCTTATGTGGCAATGAGTTCCACAGATTAACTGCCCTCGAAGATACTTCACAATTATTCTTCTAATAAAAATGCTGTAAGTACAATATTGATTTGTTTGGAATACTCTAACCTTACTCACATTGTGAAAACAACAAAATTCAATAACTCTGAGTTTTGGAACGATGTAGTCATCTATCCAGCAAACATCAGTGAGTTCTGGCTTTATACGTTTGTTCTCTGTATTGAACCAATTTTAAATAATGTTTATTTTTGCCGACTACTTGGCAGCAGGATTGTGTCAGTTTATCTATGAAAAAAATCTGGGCCTGATGTACAGTAATAATTTGGCAGGAATTTATTTAACTGATATCCTTCATCGCAGCATTAGCTGAGAAATTATTTCTGTCTTCTAAACCAGTCGTAGCTCTACAAACGGAGATTTGTCATTCCTCCTTTGGCACACCTTTCATAACACACTCGCCATCTGCCATTTGCTAGAGATTTCTAACTATAGCAAGACTGAAATAAAATGACATAATAATTTCACAAGGATTTCATCTGATGGCTTCCTTGAGAAAATAACTGGGTGTCCATGATTATTGGCATGATTAAAAATTATATCTTACCACAGGGGTGGGGAACCTTTTCATGCTGGAATGCCGCATTAAGTTAGCTGTAATCTAATAAGGCCGCATCCAAGAAACTTCAATTAAGCAGATGTTAGTAGTAAGCACAAGGTAGTGATTGTGGGAGATTTCAATTTTCCACACATAGACTGGGAAACACATTCTGTAAAAGGGCTGGATGGTTTGGAGTTTGTAAAATGTGTGCAGGATAGTTTTTTGCAGCAATACATAGAGGTACCTACTAGAGAAGGGGCAGTGCTGGACCTTCTGTTAGGAAATGAGACAGGTCAGGTGGCGGAGGTATGTGTTGGGGAGCACTTCGGGTCCAGTGATCACAATACCATTACTTTGAATATAATTATGGAGAAGGTCAGAACTGGACCAAGGGTTGAGATTTTTGATTGGAGAAAGGCTAACTTTGAGGAGATGCGAAATGATTTAAAAGGAGTGAATTGGGACATTTTGTTTTATGGGAAGGATGTAGTAGAGAAATAGAGGACATTTAAAGGTGACATTTTAAGAGTACAGAATCTTTATGTCCCTGTTTGGTTGACAGGAAAGAGTAATAATTGGAAAGAGCCATGGTTTTCAAAGGAAATGGGACACGGTTCGGAAAAAGAGAGAGATCTACAATAATTTTAGGCAGCATGGAGTAAATGAGGTGCTTGAGGAGTATAAAGAATGTAAAAAGAATCTTAAGAAAGAAATTAGAAAAGCTAAAAGAAGATATGAGGTTGCTTTGGAAAGTAAGGTGAAAGGTAATCCAAAGGGTTTCTACAGCTATATTAATAGCAAAAGGATAACTCTGACTCTCAAATTGGTCCATTAGAGAGTCAGAGTGGACAGCTATCTGCAGAGCCAAAAGAGATGAGGGAGATATTGAACAATTTATTTTCTTCGGTATTCACCAAGGAGAAGGATATTGAATTATGTGAGGTAAGAGAAACCAGTAGGGTAGTTATGGAAACTATGCGGATCAAAGAAGAGGAAGTACTGACACTTTTGAAAAACATAAAAGTGGATAAGTCTCCAGGTCCTGACAGGATATTCCCTAGGACATTGAGGGAAGTTAGTGTAGAAATAACAGGGGCTATGACAGAAATATTTCACGTCATTAGAAATAGGAATGGTACCGGAGGATTGGCGTACTGCGCATGTTGTTCCATCGTTTAAAAAGAGTTCTAAGAGTAAACCTAGCAATTATAGACCGGTTAGTTTGACGTCAGTGGTGGGAAAATTAATGGAAAGGATACTTAGAGATAATATATATAATCATCTGGATAAGCAGGGTCTCATTAGGAACAGTCAACATGGATTTGTGCCTGGAAGGTCATGTTTGACTAATCTTCTTGAATTTTTTGAAGAGGTTACTCGGGAAATTGATGAGGGTAAACATAGAAACATAGAAACATAGAAAATAGGTGCAGGAGTAGGCTATGTTGTCTATATGGACTTCAGTAAGACCTATGACAAGGTTCCACATGGAAGGTTGCTTAAGAAGGTTCAATTGTTGGGTATTAATAGTGGAGTACAGGGCGGACTAGGGGGCGCCGTCCTGTGTGGTATGGCTGCCCAGCCTGCAGCTGTCTGTTTTTCATCTTTTTTCTTATTTTTAGTTAGTTGAGTGTTTTGTTTTTAGGAGTTCTAACCTTTTTATGTGGGGGGGGGGGGGGGGGGGGGGAGGGGGAAACTGCTTTCTAGGGTCTCATACCTGGTCGGAGAGGCAGCTTTTCTCCGGGCTGCAGTTTCGACCTGTCCTCGCGGCCTACCAGCGGGCGTGCAGCGGTGTTTCCTGAGGGGAGCGCCCAGTGCCTCGGCTTTGGCGGCGGCACAGCGCTGGAGCGCTATCACGGAGCGGAGCGGGCGATGCCTTGCCCGGGACGCCACGCTGGAACTCCGGTGAGCTGAAGACCACCGATGAACATCGCGGAGCTGCAGGACTGTGGAGCGGCCAGCTGCGGGCGGCGGCGCTGAACTTTACATCGGGAGCCTGGGATCTCGCGACGAGATCGCCAGTGGTGGAGCTCCATCCGGTGCGGCCTTGTTGGCTTCGGAAGCCGCGGTCTCCAGTAAGGGAAGTGGCCGTTCCAGGGTTCCCATGCCGTTGAGAGGATTCTCCCGACGCCGAAGCACCATCACCCGGCGAGAACGGCCTGGAACATCGGGCCTCCGTAAAGACAACTGAGGCCTCAATGGGCCCGACTATGGGTGGACATGGGATGGGGACTGGACATTGTGCCTTCCCCCACAGTGGGAGCCATTGTAGGGGGATGTTTTTATGTTTAAATTTCTTTATTACTGTTATGTCTGTATTCTTTCTTCATGTGCTGCATTGACAAAAAGCATTTCACTACACCTAGGTGTATGTGACCAATAAAATAACCTTTGAACCTTGGAACCTTTGAGTAGCAAGATGGATTCAACAATGGCTGAATGGGAGATACCAGAGAGTAATGGTGGATAACTGTTTGTCAGGTTGGAGGCCGGTGACTAGTGGTGTGCCTCAGGGATCTGTGTTGGGTCCACTGTTGTTTGTCATATACAGTGGCTTGCAAAAGTATTCATACCCCTTGAACTTTTCCACATTTTGTCACGTTACAACCACAAACTTAAATGTATTTTATTGGGATTTTATGTGATAGACCAACACAAAGTGGCGCATAATTGTGCAGTGGAAGAAAAATGATACATGGTTTTCAAATTTTTTTACAAATAAAAACTGAAAAGTTTGGCGTGCAAAAGTATTCAGCCCCCTTTACTCTGATACCCCTAAATAAAATCCAGTGCAACCAATTGCCTTCAGAAGTCACCTAATTAGTAAATAGAGTCCACTTGTGTGTAATCTAATCTCAGTATAAATACAGCTGTTCTGTGAAGACCTCAGAGGTTTGTTAGAGAACAGTAGTGAACAAACAGCATCATGAAGCCCAAGGAACACACCAGACAGGTCAGGGATAAAGTTGTGGAGAAGTTTAAAGCAGGGTTAGGTTATAAAAAAATATCCCAAGCTTTGAACATCTCATGGAGCACTGTTCAATCCATCATCCGAAAATGGAAAGAGTATGGCACAACTACAAACCTACCAAGACATGGCCGTCCACCTAAACTGACAGGCCGGGCAAGGAGAGCATTGATCAGAGAAGCAGCCAAGAGGCCCATGGTAACTCTGGAGGAGCTGCAGAGATCCACAGCTCAGGTGGGAGAATCTGTCCACAGGACAACTATTAGTCGTGCACTCCACAAATCCGTCCTTTATGGAAGAGTGGCAAGAAGAAAGCCATTGTTGAAAAAAAGCCATACAAAGTCCCGTTTGCAGTTTGCCACAAGCCATGTGGGGGACACAGCAAACATGTGGAGGAAGGTGCTCTGCTCAGATGAGACCAAAATTGAAGTTTTTGGCCTAAATGCAAAACGCTATGTGTGGCAGAAAACTAACACTGCACATCACCCTGAACACACCATCCCCACTGTGAAACATGGTGGTGGCAGTGAGGAAATATATAATAAAATTGCTCAAATGATAAGTTCTTAAGGAACTTGTAATAAGTGGCAAGAGAAAAGCTTGGAGTTGGGGCTTTCAGAAACACATGCCTCCACAAAGAAATAAAGAACAAAGAGCACACACAGGAGAACAGATGGCTTATCATAACATGGAAATGTTGAACTGAATAGGCATATCTTTATTTATTGCTTTGTAGCAATAATCGTGCTGTGAGAAGTAGTAGTTGGTTTAGGTTGCTGTTTATATTGGAGGTTGTAAATGGGATCTTTCTCTATGACATGGGCACCATCCTTCTTCCTTTGTGACACATCTCAGAGTTTGGCTGTGTCATTAAGGCGATTTATGGTAGAGGATTGTAGGCACCAAGGGTAGATACTAGTCTGTGAGATGGTTTGTGCTGTTTAAGTGTTTTATGTTGAGATAAGAGATAAGGCATATGTGATGGTTGTGTGACCTTTGCAAAAGGATTTCTTATGTTATAGAAGACTGAGAATGTAACTCTGTTTTGATCTAAGCCAAACGATTGGGGTTTGCATATAGTTATCTTCAAATTGCTGTGTGGAATGCTATTGATAAGAGGTTGTAAAGAGGTCTTACATTCCTTTCCTCCAGAGATAGAAGGAGGAGGTTGTAATACAGAATGAAATTAGACCCGAGCTTGGGAAGAAGCAATCAAGTGTGACAATTAATGGCCTTTATGTGTCTGTAGTTGGGAATTGTGTGATTAGAACTTTGTCTTTACCACTTTGTAAGAATGGGGCAAAACTCATCTTTAATCTTTGTAATCCATAAGTAACTGTATTTTATGTGGTTGTAAGGAAATTAATTGTGAAGTGTATTGTGTTTAATTACGATTGTAAGTATTAGACTTTGTGTTAATCGGAAGTTTTAGAAATAACTTTCTTTTCCAAAAGTGAAAAAATGTTTTGTATGCATGTGTTGTGTGATTGCTGTATTATGTGTATATTCTGAAAAGTATTCTGTGAGGATTAGTTTTATATCTGTGATTTTACTTTATTGAAATAAAATGATTTTGAGCAAAGAGGTTGAAGAAACCACAGAGGGGAAGAAGGTTGTAAAGGGGCCGGAAAAGGGAAAATCATGTGACTATCGTGTTGTCAATCAATGGAAAGGATTTAGTTGATTGGTTAATGCAAATAAGTTAAATGTATGGTAAACCATAATGATTGGTTAATAGTTTGCTACTCCTTTTGTACTATCCTTGTCTTTTACCTATATAATGTGTTACATTTATGCCAAAGTCAGTAGTTCTTTCGACCTGCTCCAGAGTTTCTAACTCTGTGTTGGAAGGTTTAAAGAATTATCCAGCGCTGTCAGAATAAAGAATTGATTTTAGCAGCAATGGTTTGAATCAAGTTTTCTTGAATTAGACTGGCAAAAAGAACTCATTTTAACAGCAGCATCATGCTGTGGGGATGCTTTTCTTCAGCAGGGACAGAGAAGCTGGTCAGAGTTGATGGGAAGATGGATGGAGCCAAATACAGGGCAATCTTGGAAGAAAACCTATTAGAGTCTGCAAAAGACTTGAGACTGGGGCGGAGGTTCACCTTCCAGCAGGACAACGACCCTAGACATACAGCCAGAGCTACAATGGAATGGTTTAGATCAAAGCATATTCATGTGTTAGAATGGCCCAGTCAAAGTCCAGACCTAAATCCAATTGAGAATCTCTGGCAAGACTTGAAAATTGCTGTTCACAGACGCTCTCCATCCAATCTGACTGAGCTTGAGTTATTTTGCAAAGAAGAATGGGCAAAAATTTCTGTTTCTAGATGTGCAAAGCTGGTAGAGACATACCCCAAAAGATTTGCAGCTGTAATTGCAGCGAAAGGTGGTTCTACAAAGTATTGACTCAGGGGGGCTGAATACTTTTGCACGCCACACTTTTCAGTTTTTTATTTGTAAAAAAATTTGAAAACCATGTATCATTTTCCTTCCACTTCACAATTATGCACCACTTTGTGTTGGTCTATCACATAAAATCCCAATAAAATACATTTACGTTTGTGGTTGTAACATGACAAAATGTGGAAAAGTTCAAGGGGTATGAATACTTTTGCAAGCCACTGTACATCAATGATCTGGATGATGGTGTGGTAAATTGGATTAGTAAGTATGCAGGTGATACTAAGATAGGTGGTGTTGTGGATAATGAAGTAGATTTTCAAAGTCTACAGAGAGATTTAGGCCATTTGGAAGAGTGGGCTGAAAGATGGCAGATGGAGTTTAATGCTGATAAGTGTGAGGTGCTACATCTTGGCAGGTCAAATCAAAATAGGATGTACATGGTAAATGGTTGCGAATTGAGGAATGCAGTTGAGCAGAGGGATCTAGGAATAACTGTGCATAGTTCCCTGAAGGTGGAATCTCATGTAGATAGGGTGGTAAAGAAAGCTTTTGGTGTGCTGGCCTTTATAAATCAGAGTATTGAGAATAGAAGTTGGGGTGTAATATTAAAATTGTACAAGGCATTGGTGAGACCATTTCTGGAGTATGGTGTACAATTTTGGTCGCCAAATTATAGGAAAGATGTCAACAAAATAGAGAGATTACAGAGGAGATTTAGTAGAATGTTGCCTGGGTTTCAGCACCCAAGTTACAGAGAAAGGTTGAACAAGATAGGTCTTTATTCTTTGGAGCGCAGAAGGTTAAGGGGGGACTTGATAGAGGTCTTTAAAATTATGAGAGGGATAGACAGAGTTGACGTGGATAAGCTTTTTCCATTGAGAGTAGGGAAGATTCAAACAAAAGGACATGGTTTGAGAATTAAGGGACAACAATTTAGGGGCAACATGAGCGGGAACATCTTTACTCAGAGAGTGATAGCTGTGTAGAATGAGCTTCCAGTGGAAGTGGTGAAGGCAGGTTCGTTTTTATCATATAAAAATAAATTGGATAGGTATATGGACGGGAAAGGAATGGAGGGTTATGGTCTGAGTGCAGGTAGATGGGACTAGGTGAGAGTAAGTGGTTGGCACGGACTAGAAGGGCCGAGATGGCCTGTTTCCGTGCTGTAATTGTTATATGGTTACATGGCTATAGATATAGTTCAAAATGTACCTTATTTTGTAAAATTTTGCGACATGATGGGCTGTTAAGCAGACAGAATAAAAAAAATACAGTCAAACAAATACACTGTTTAACGATTCTCAAGTTCAACTTCAAACGGAAAGACACGTGCATCGCTATCAAAAGTTGATAATACTGAAGACTGGATGGCCAGCGGACTCTCCCCGACATTTTCCCTCTCGTCAACCAGCCTCAGGCGGTGGTGTACCTCAGTCAGGCAGACAGGTTAACGTACATTCTAGAGTCGCATTGGAACTAAGTCATGAGCGTAGCAGGTGTTAAAATAGCCCTCATGACTTACTAATGTTTTAATTTTGGCCGTCAGTCGGGGAGGATTATTTAGATGAATCTTCTTTTACTCTATGGTATTTTAAATACGTTGATTTTAAGATTAAAATAATATAATAAAGACAAACAAAACATATTAATAAAAATAAAAGGATTTAGACAATAGACAATAGACAATAGACAATAGACAACGGACAATAGGTGCTGGAGTAGGTCATTCGGCCCTTCGAGCTAGAACCGCCATTCAATGTGATCATGGCTGATCATACACAATCAGTACCCCATTCCTGCCTTCTCCCCATATCCCCTGACTCCGTTATTTTTAAGAGCCCTATCTAGCTCGCTCTTGAAAGCATCCAGAGAAACCTGCCTCCACAGCCATCTGAGGCAGAGAATTCCACAGTCTCACAACTCTCTGTGAGAAAAAATGTTTCCCGCATCTCCGTTCTAAATGGCTTACTCCTTATTCTTAGACTGTGGCCCCTGGTTCAGGGCTCCCCCAACATCGGAAACATGTTTCCTGCCTCTAGCATGTCCAAACCCTTAACAATCTTATATGTTTCAATGAGATACCCTCTCATCCTTCTAAACTCCAGAGTGTACAAGCCCAGCTGCTCCATTCTCTCAGCCTATGACAGTCCCACCATCCCGGGAATTAACATTGTAAACCTACGCTGCACTCCCTCAATAGCAAGAATGTCCTTCCTCAAATTAGGGGACCAAAACTGCACACAATACTCCAGGTGTGGTCTCACTAAGGCTCTGTACAAATGCAGAAGGACCTCTTTGCTCCTATGTTCGATTCCTCTTGTTATAAAGGCCAACATGCCATTCACTTTCATCACTGCCTGCTGTACCTGCATGCTTACTTTCATAGACTGATGAGCAAGGACCCCCAGATCCCGTCGTACTTCCCCTTTTCCCAACTTGACGCCATTTAGATAGTAATCTGCCTTCCTATTTTTGCTACCAAAGTGGATAACCTCACATTTATCAGCACTTCATCTGCCATGCATCTGCCCACTGCCCCAACCTGTCCAAGTCACCCTGCATTTTCACAGCATCCTCCTCACAGTTCACACTGCCACCCAGCTTTGTGTCATCTGCAAATTTGCTCATGTTACTTTGAATCCCTTCATCCAAATCATTGATGTATATTGTAAATAGCTGTGGTCCTGGCACCGAGCCTTGCGGTACCCCACTAGTCACTGCCTGCCATTCTGAAAGGGACCCGTTAATCTTTGTATCCTATCTGCCAACCACTTCCATATCCATGTCAGCACTCTACCCCCAATACCATGTGCCCTAATATTGCCCACTAATCTCCTATGTGGGACCTTATCAAATGCTTTCTGAAAGTCCAGGTATACTACATCCACTGGCTCTCCCTTGTCCATTTTCCGAGTTACATCTTCAAAAAATTCCAGAAGATTAGTCAAGCATGATTTCCCCTTCGTAAATCCATGCTGACTCGGACCAATCCTGTTACTGCTATCCAAATGTGCGGCTATTTCATCTTTTATAATTGACTCCGGCATCTTCCCCACCACTGATGTCAGGCTAACTGGTCTATAATTCCCTGTTTTTGTTCTACAAAATTTGGATTCATTCAAAAGGCTGCACTTAATGGCCTAGAAGGCCGCAGGTTCCCCACCCCTGTCTTACCTCTTTGACATTTTAAGTAATATTCATATTTGGATCAAAAATATTCCCTCCAAGGATAACATTGCTACATAAATATTCAGCAGCATATGTAGGACGGAACTGCAGATGCTGGTTTACACCGAAGAGAGACACAACATGCTGGAGTTCCTCCGGGGATAGGCTGCGTCTCTGAATAGAAGGAATGGGTGACGTTTCCGGTCGAGACAGAAGAAGGGTCTCGATCCGAAACGTCACCCATTCCTTCTATCCAGAGTTACTGCATGACCCGCTGAGTTACTCCAGCATTTTATGTCGACATTCAACAATATAGTTTGTTTGTACATGGAATGTTATTCCTATAAATTCAGCATTTTTATACCCAAATTGTTTTGTAAGAATTGTGGGAATAACTCAGCTGTTGTTTCATTTTGTCATGAACATGGCCGCACTTCATTCTGTGAGAATCGAACTTTACTCCAATGAAATTGTGCTTCTGCGCTAGACTAAGCATGCCTGGTTCAAGTGGTCCCCCAAAGTCAACAACTTAAACACCTGTATGTCTTGTTTTTGAGGGGAAAATTGCAGAACGCTGGATTACAACAGTTAACCCTGTAAACAAGTATACATGACCAACCTTAAAAAATGCTATTTAAAATGATGTGGAAATGCTGCATGCTTTGACTCTGCAGAGCAGTCTCTTGCTTGACTGTTCTCCTTGCCTGACAATTTATTGCAAATAAAGAAGAAGTTCAATGTCGCTCACGCCTTGTGTCAAGTCTTCAGACAGTTCCTCTGATCATTTTCGCTACCTCTAACGTGAGCCCACCACTTGCCACATCTTCCCATCTCCTCCCCTGTCTGCTTTCCGCAGAGACCGCTCCCTCCATAACTCCCAGGTCAATTCGTCCCTTTCCCACCCGAACCACCCCCTCTCTGGGCACTTTCCCTTGCAACCGCAGGAAATGCTACATTTGTCGCTTTACCTCCCACCTTGACTCATAGAAACATAGAAACATAGAAAATAGGTGCAGGAGAAGGCCATTCGGCCCTTTGAACCAGCACCGCCATTCATTGTGATCATGGCTGATCGTCCCCTATCAACAACCCGTGCCAGCCTTCTCCCCTTATCCCTTGACTCCACTAGCCCCTAGAGCTCTATCTAACTCTCTCTTAAATCCATCCAGTGATTTGGCCTCCACTGCCCTCTGTGGCAGGGAATTCCATAAATTCACAACTCTCTGGGTGAAAAAGTTTTTCTCACCTCAGTCTTAAATGACCTCCCCTTTATTCTAAGACTGTGACACCTGGTTCTGGACTCCATTCAAGGACCCAAGCAGTCTTTCCAGGTGCGGCAGAGGTTACACCTGCACTTCCTCCAACCTCATCTATTGCATCCGCTGCTCTAGATGTCAGCTGCTCTACATCGGTGAGATTAAGCATAGGCTTGGTGATCGCTTCACTGAACACCTCCCCTCGGTTCACAATAACCAACCTGATCTCCCGGTGGCTCAGCACTTCAACTCCCCCTCCCATTCCGAATCTGACCTTTCTGTCCTGGGCCTCATCCATGACCAGAATGAGCACCACCGGAAATTGCAATTTGGAGTCAGTGCTTTATCCTCACCACTACACTTTACTCAATCTGAATATAGGATCTATCACACAGCAGGCAGATTAAGGGACTGGCTGTCCCACTGTGGCAACCTAATCTGCGAGTTTAGAAGAGCTTGCCCTCGACTAAAACACGCAGCATGGTGGACACGTGGTCCTATGAGGTCCTATGAGGTCACTGGAATTCTCCTTCATGCTCGAGGGAAGTTCCCGAAAACTCGTGGCCTCAGCTAGGTCGCGGACATTTTTTTAGCATGTTGAGAATGTTTCTGCGAGTAAAATTTGGTCTGCATGGTTCTTTTTAACTCGTCGTGCAGTGACGTGGGGTCGCTATTTAGTTATAGGCAGTCGAGGGCAGTCGTAGGCAATCTCCTTTGCTGACCGGGCATTTTGATTAGCTCATTGGAGTTTTCAGGACCATGGAAAACCGACTGGTAAGTAAAATGCCTGCTAAATGGATCTGTCTTCACTAAGGAGGACACAAACAATCTTCCTGATATAGTAGTGGCCAGAGGATCTGGGGTGACGGAGGAACTGAAGGAAATCCACATTAGGCAGGAAATCGTGTTGGATAGACTGATGGGACTGAAGGCTGATAAATCCCCAGGGCCAGATGGTCTGCATCCCAGGGTACTTAAGGAAGTGGCTTTAGAAATCGTGGATGCATTGGTGATAGTTTTGCAATGTTCTATAGACTCAGGATCAGTTCCTGTGGATTGGAGGATAGCCAAAGTTATCCCACTTTTTAAGAAAGGCGGGAGAGAGAAAAGGGGGAATTATAGACCAGTTAGCCTGACATCGGTGGTGGGGAAGATGCTGGAGTCAATTATAAAAGATGAGCTAGCCGCACATTTGTATAGCAGTAACAGGATCGGTCCGAGTCAGCATGGATTTACGAAGGGGAAATCATGCTTGACTAATCTTCTAGAATTTTTTGAAGATGTATCTCGGAAAATGGACAAGGGAGAGCCAGTGGATGTTGTGTACCTGGACTTTCAGAAAGCATTTGATAAGGTCCTACATAGGAGATTAGTGGGCAAAATTAGGGCTCATGGCATTGGGGGTAGAGTGCTGACATGGATAGAGAAGTGGTTGGCAGAGAGGAAACAAAGAGTAGGGATTAACAGGTCCCTTTCAGAATGGCAGGCAGTGACTAGTGGGGTACCGCAAGGCGCAGTGCTGGGACCGCAGCTATTTATAATATACATCAATGATTTGGATGAAGGGATTCAAAGTAACATTAGCAAATTTGCAGAAGACTCAAAGCTTGGTGGCAGTGTGAACTGTGAGGAGGATGCTATGAGAATGCAGGATGACTTGGACAGGTTGAGGAAGTGGGCAGATGCATGGCAGATGAAGTTTAATGCGGATAAATGTGAGGTTATCCACTTTGGTAGCAAAAACAGGAAGGCAGATTACTATCTAAATGGCGTCAAGTTGGGAAAAGGGGTAGCACAACAGGATCTGGGGGTCCTTGTACATCAGTTTATGCAGGTACAGCAGGCAGTGAAGAAAGCAAATGGCATGTTGGCCTTTATAACAAGAAGAATCGAATATAGGAGCAAAGAGGTCCTTCTGCAGTTGTACAGAGCCCTAGTGAGACCACGCCTGGAGTATTGTGTGCAGTTTTGGTCCCCTAATTTGAGGAAGGACCTTCTTGCTATTGAGGGAGTGCAGCATAGGTTTACAAGTTTAATTCCCGGGATGACGGGACTATCATATGCTGAGGGTAGCAATGTTACAAAATTTTGAGATTTAAAAAATCAAGTCTGCAATTTATCCCATCAGATAGAGCATAAAAAGAAGTTTAATTTGTCACCTAATTCACTTTCATATCTTCAGTATTAAAAAAGTAATGGCCATTTTCATACTCAGAAATTAGCATCTTGTTCTCTATTGCTTTTCCATTGACTTAACACAAAAGCTGTGATCGCGGACAGTCAAATGGCCATAACATTCTTAAAAATTAAGAGAACTAAAAGAAATTTTCAGTTATTATAGATTGAAGCATTCTGAAACAAATATGAAACAATCTTACTTAGATGACTTGAAAGTAAAGCAAATAATTAGTTAGTTACCTAATTGTAGCTAATTACAAAATTCAATTACTAGATCTAAACATCTATCAATTTCTTAAGAATAGATTGACATTTTTAAATAGCCTAAGTGTCCAAATAACATTCACACAAGAATTCACAATATAAAATAATTTATAAATCTCATTGTCATGGATTTATAGGCCAAATGGAAGGAATTTAATGTTTAATACCTATAAATTAATGGCCATTTAAATCATCTTGCGAGTGGGTTTTTCTGGTACGCGACAATTTGGAACATTGCGGTTTGCAGTGATTTAGACACCCATATCTGCATGAAAAACACTGCCGGTTGGTATGGGGACTAAATCACCGTTTCGCAACTTAAAATGTGAACTAAAGGTATATTAAGGACCACTTTTATACATAAAAATAAATCGCTTTCTTTTACCTGTAACCTACCTGAAACCTGTCCCCGTTGTCGGCGTTGACGGCTTCAGAAGCTGATTTTAAAATTACTCCAGCGCTGAACGAGTCGGGCGATTTACAAAAAAAAATAGACAGACCGCCCGTCGGAACGATTCTTCAGCAAAAGCTTGCACTCCAACCAAATATAATCCAGGACAAGGTAGGAAAAAAAAACGCGTTTTAACCCCCCCACCCCCCCCCCCCCCCCAAAGGCGCCAAAATGGCGCACACGGCCAGTGGCAGAATTGAAGCGCCTCTGAAGGTAAGTATTGTAACATACCTACTGAGAGAATAAAGCAGGTACACAAAATTGCTGGAGGAACTCAGCGGGTGCAGCAGCATCTATGGAGCGAAGGAAATAGGCGACGTTTCGGGCCGAAACCCTTCTTCAGACTGATGGGGGGTGGGGAAAGAAAGAAGGAAAAAGGGAGGAGGAGGAGCCCGAGGGCGGGCGGATGGGAGGGTGGGAGGAGACAGCTAGAGGGTGAAGGAGGGGGAGGGGACAGCACAGGCTAGCCAAATTGGGGGAATTCAATGTTGATGCCATAAGGGCGCAAGGACCCCAGACGGAATATGAGGTGCTGTTCCTCCAATTTCCGCTGTTGCTCACTCTGGCAATGGAGGAGACCCAGGACAGAGAGGTCAGATTGGGAATGGGAGGGGGAGTTGAAGTGCTGAGCCACCGGGAGGTCAGGTAGGTTAAGGCGGACTGAGCGGAGGTGTTCGGCGAAACGGTCGCCCAACCTACGCTTGGTCTCACCGATGTAAATTAGCTGACATCTAGAGCAGCGGATGCAGTAGATGAGGTTGGAGGAGATACAGGTGAACCTTTGTCGCACCTGGAATGACTGCTTGGGACCTTGAATGGAGTCGAGGGGGGAGGTGAAGGGACAGGTGTTGCATTTCTTGCGGTTGCAACGGAAAGTGCCCGGGGAGGGGGTGGTGCGGGAGGGAAGGGAAGAATTGACGAGGGAGTTGCGGAGGGAGCGGTCTTTGCGGAAGGCAGACATGGGGGGAGATGGGAAGATGTGGCGAGTGGTGGGGTCACGTTGGAGGTGGCGGAAATGGCGGAGGATTATGTGTTGTATTTGCCGGCTGGTGGGGTGAAAGGTGAGGACCAGAGGGACTCTGCCCTTGTTGCGTGTGCGGGGATGGGGAGAGAGAGCAGTGTTGCGGGGTATGGATGAGACCCTGGTGTGAGCCTCATCTATGGTGGCGGAGGGGAATCCCCGTTCCCTGAAGAACGAGGACATTTCCGATGCCCTGGTATGAAATGTCCTCGTCCAGAGAATAAAGCAGCTGGGCTTGTACACTCTGGAGTTTAGAAGAATGAGAGGGGATCTAATTGAAACATATAAGATTGTTAAGGGCTTGGACACGCTGGAGGCAGGAAACATGTTCCCGATGTTGGGGGAGTCCAGAACCAGGGGCCACAGTTTAAGAATAAGGAGTAAGCCATTTATAACGGAGACGAGGAAACACTTTTTCTCACAGAGAGTGGTGAGTCTGTGGAATTCTCTGCCTCAGAGGGCGGTGAAGGAAGGTTCTCTGGATGCTTTCAAGAGAGAGCTGGATAGGGCTCTTAAAAATAGCAGTCAGGGGATATAGGGAGAAGGTAAGAACGGGGTACTGATTGGGGATGATCAGCCATGATCACATTGAATGGCGGTGCCGGCTCGAAGGGTTGAATGGCCTACTCCTGCAACTATTGTCTATTGTCTATTGTCTAAACTTTATTATACTTCTTAAAAGTGTTTCCACTCCTTCTCCCCCACTTCTCTCCCCTTCTCTTCCTTCTCTCTCCTTCTCTCCCCTTCTCTCTCATTCTCTCCCCCTCTCTCCCTCTCCCTTCCCTTCTCTCCCCCCACTCCTCCGCGGTCTCTAAAGGACTTACCGTACACTGTGGTTGCCGTCTTCACCTTCCTCTTCATCGCGGGTGTGAATTTCGGACAACGCTCCCCAGCTTTCCCTGGCCCCCGCCTTTGCAATGTGTGTGTGTGTGTGTGTGTGTGTGTGTGTGTGTGTGTGTGTGTGTGTGTGTGTGTGTGTGTGTGTGTGTGTGTGTGTGTGTGTGTGTGTGTGTGTGTGTGTGTGTGTGTGTGTGTGTGTGTACGATCGGTCGATCCAGCTCGCGGTTTCAACGCAGACGATCCATCCAGCTCGAGGTTTTCCAGGCGAGTGCACTCGAGCTTGAAGGTTGAAGACACTCTTCTTAACTCGCGGATTAGATTGCCGCAGTGGGACAGCCCCTTAACTCACACAGGAGCAACACAGAGTATCCTTAACATAGAGTAAAACATTTTGAAGTGTTGTAATGCTGGTGTGAAAAGGAGGCCAACAAGCATAGAAACATAGAAAATAAGTGCAGGAGTAGGCCATTCAGCCCTCCGAGCCAGCACCGCCATTCAATATGATCATGGCTGATCATCCAAAATCAGTACCCCGTTCCGGTTTTTCCCCATATCCTTTGATTCCCCTAGCTCTAAAAGCTAAATCTAACTCACTCTTGAAAACATCCAGTGAATTGGACTCCACTGCCTTCTGTGGCAGAGAATTCCCCAGATTCACAACTCTCTGGGCGAAAAAGATTTTCCTCATCTCAGTCCAAAATGGCACTACCCCTTATTCTTAAACTGTGACCCCCTGGTTCTGGACTCCCCCAACATCGGGAATATTTTTCCTGCATCTACCCTGTCTAATCTTCTAAGAATTTTATATGTTTCTATTAGATTCCCTCTCATCCTTCTAAATTCAAGCCAAGTTGACCCTTTCTTTTATCATGCGTCAGTCCCGCCATCCCGGGAATTAACCTGGTGAACCTACGCTGTACTCCCTCAATAGCAATAATGTCCTTCCTCAGATTAGGAGACCAAAATTGCACGCAATACCCCAGGTGCTGTCTCACCAGGGCCCTGTACAACATGCAGTAGGAACTCCTTGCTCTTAAACTCATATCCTCTCGCAATGAAGGCTTCCTTCAATGCCTGCTGTACCTGAATACTTACTTTCAGTGGCTGATGTACAAGCACACCCAGGTCTCATTGCACCTCCCCTTCTCTTAATCTGACACAATTCAGATAATAATCTGCCTTCCTGTTCTTGCCACCAAGGTGGATAACCTCACATTTATCCACATTATACTGCATCTGCCATGCTTCTGCCCACTCACCCTCCAGCCTCATAGCATCCTCCTCGCAGCTCACACTGCTACCCAGCTTTGCGTCATCTGCAAACTTAGAGATGTTAATTCCCTTGTCTAAATCGTTAATATCCAGCAATGCTGGATAATAATTTAATGTAATTTATGATCATCTTATCACTAGCTGCTAAAGGTTTCTGTGGTGTCTGATCAATATGATTTAACAGTGTTCACTCAATCAAAGCGGTATCTCTCAACAAACATTGTAGCCCAAGGAAAGCACTGCATTGTTTTCAAATCCCATGTCACCAGTTCTATCAGTAGCATTGAATATCACTTCCTGCCCCTTTGAGGCACTGATTCAGCATTCCTCCATGTTGAGGACATGAACTGGCCATAAATATTCAGATAAATGGCAGAATGTTCTCAGAGGGGCATTTCAATGACTATCACCAAGGCTGCTTAAAAAGCATTGCTAATGACAGCCTGTCTTGGGCACATAACCAAAAGATTGGGCCTGCAGCAAGTGTGAGATGGTCAAACAGAGTGTAAAAACTATTTGGCAGCCCACTGGAGAACTCGCAACAGTTCAATTGCAGCACTGGTCAGCATGAGACCTGCAGTCCTGGTACAGATAGGCTCATGTTCCCTCTAGATCTCACCTTCCATTCTCTTGTGTGTTAATATGACATATGAGATAGTTTCCAAAAAAAACATCTGGAATCATAGAGGACACAAAATACTGGAGTAACTTAGCTGTCCAGGAAGCATCTCTGGAGAACATGCATAGGTGACTTTCGGGTTGGGAACTTCATCAGACCTTCTGAAGAACCTGAAATGTCACCTATCCATGTTCTTCAGAGATGCTGCCTGACCCACTGAGTTGCTCAAGTACTTTGTGCTCTTTTGTGTAAACTGGCTTCTGTAGTTCCTTGCTTCTACATCCCTTAGCTTCTGTCCACAGCAGTTGGTTGTATTAATCTCATGATCTCATGACACGGGATGTCTGCAAAATAAAAACAGAACTTGTTGTAAATACTTAACGGATTAGTCAGCACCTGCGGAAAGAGAAATAGAGCGATACAAATATTTGTGGAACAATTATACAATCTATGTGAGAAGAAGGCACCCTGAATGATAGCAGTACCCAGCAGATTAATTTACAATTTGTAGTGGCCCAGTGGATAATCTACATTGGGCTCTTCCCATCAACTCAATCATTATAAATGCAATCTGTTTATTCAGCATGATATCAAGATACTGAACACAGGGGAAACATTATTGATCCTGAGAACATCCAACATTAGTGCTGAAAATCTGTGGCCTAGGACTAACTGTGCCAAACTCTTCCAATGTAGCTACAAAAAAAAATCCAAAAGAACTAGTAAACTGCCAACATATTTCCTGCTCATAAAAGCAGGACGGATTTAAATTGGTTGATTATCACGTGTATCAACAAACTCTCAGAAAGTGATGGGAAGAGTGCTTGTTCAATCCTTTCCTCTGTGGAAAATGTAACTGCAGTGTCTTCTTGAATTTTGAATTGAATTGAAATAATTTAATTGCCACACAACCAAGGTCGGTGGTATTTGGGTTGCCAGCAGCGGTACAATAATAAAGAACACAACCACAATAAAAATTTTACACAAACATCCACCACAGCATTCATCACTGTGGTGGAAGGCACAGAGCTTGGCCAGTCCTCCTCCATTTTCCCCCGTGGTCGGGACCACCACCCTCCACAGCCGTTGCTGCGGGCGTCCAGATGGTAAGGGACAAAGTCAAAGTCAAGGTGAGTCCAGGATCGGCTCTTCCCAACCAGAGACCGCGGCTTCAGGCTGGTGTAGGCCGCAGGCCGGCGGTCAAAGTTTTAAAGTACCTGCCGTGCCGCAGCCGGAAGCACCGCAGTCTGCAGGGCCGGCGGTCGAAGCTCCCCTCCAGGGGAGATGATAAGTCCATGCCGCACCAGCGGTAGAAGACGGCCGCGGGCCGGCAGTGAAAGCTTCTTCTTCCCCCCGGGTCCTCCACGTGAGATCCCGGGCTGTAGACGCCGCACCAGCTGGAGTTCTGCAGACCGCTGCTTCAGGCTGCCGGCTGCCGCGGGCCAGCGTAACGGAGCGCTCCCCTCCAGCGAGGTCTCACCCGCTCCACGCCGAGAGTCCACGCTGCACCCGCCGCTGAAGCTCCGGGCGCGTCTCCGGGAAAGTCGACGCCGATCCATGCTGTTAGGCCACGGGGGAGGCGACCTGAAAAAGTCGCCTCTCCATGGAAGAGGCGGCCAAAACGGTTTCCCCCTTACCCCCCCACACCACCCCCCACACATAACACACAAAGAAACATTAAAAACAGACTTTTAAACATACTAAAAAATAAAAAAAGTTGAAAAAAGACGGACACGCTGCCGACAGGCTGCTGCCAGTGCAGTTTCCCCTACAAGGTGGGACATTCGCCATCACAAGGGCAGTACGGGAACATCACCACATACAAGTTCTCCCCCAGATTGCATGACATCCTGACATCAAAATGCAACGCTGGGTTAATTTTTGACAGGAACCAATTACCTGCATGGTGGCAGTACCACTATCAGCTGCAGCAGGTCATCAGGGTGGCTCCCAAAACACCGTCTCGATGTCAGTCAGGGATGGCACAAAATCTAATGACATCTGCAGCTCCTGGCCAAATAAATCAAATGGTTTAGGTCCAGCAGGACCTAGGTGAAGTTTACAGCTAAATTCTTCAGGTGCCTATGTGTTATATTCATATTCAGTAGGTGGGCATTCCTGGGATGTGTGCCTATCCTTAACTGAGCTTGTGGTGGTAGTGAGTCATCTTCTTGAACTGCTTGTACTTCTTGAAGTTTCTACAGGGGCAACATTCATTGCTGCTTCAGAAATTGAATCACCATCAACATAGCAGTCTCCTGCTTCATATTTCACTGTTTTCGTGACATCTGTAGCAAAAGACCTTCTCGAGCAGAGACGGTTTTCATTCTAGTCTAATCAAAGTTGGAACTGTATTACAAAAAGAGTATTGCACACAGTTCTGATTCCCTTGTCTAAGAAAGAAGTAGACTTCTTTGGGTCCCATGTTCACCTGCTGGTCCCCCAAAGCAATATTCCACTTCTCCACCAATTCCAATATTGCTGTAAACAAGCATAGAACTTGGTCCTTTCAATTATGTGGTTAGAGGGCAGGTCACACAGCTCTCTGTACTTTCTGATCAAAACTGCAGGGTCATCGATTATTTCAGCAGGCACTCTGACCTGACCGTCATCTTCCAAAACAGCTGGTTCAAAAATAAAGTTGTCAGCAAGATTCATTGCTTCAGGTCCCGCCGAATTAAGCAGTACAGAGGCACACACCTCAGGGGGTGAGGTCATTTCGACAAACGATGCGAGCATAATGAGTATTGTCACACTCGAAAAGATGCCAGCGTTCAGCAATGTCAGAATCAAAGATCAGAGGACTTGGACGGTGACACAAGTTTGCCATGATTGAGATAAAAAATACACAAAATAATCAGAAGAAAATAAAACCGGGTAAACTGAGCGGAGAAGGCAAGATTCACTCTCTGACACCATGTAATGAGTTAGGTCAACACACGCTAAGATACAACACACATTTATTAAGTCTACAAACAGCAAGGATCTGCAGTCATCATATCTCTGAGCTGCTATTCATTTCCAACTAGCGTAAAGCAGGCTCTTGATAATATGAAGCCTGACGAGAATTAAGGGACTGAAGTTTAGGGGTAACATGAGGGGGAACTTCTTTACTCAGAGAGTGGTAGCTGTGTGGAATGAGCTTCCAGTGAAGATGGTGGAGGCAGGTTCGTTTTTATCATTTAAAAATAAATTGGATAGTTATATGGATGGGAAAGGAATGGAGGGTTATGGTCTGAACGCAGGTATATGGGACTAGGGGAGATTATGTGTTCAGCACGGACTAGAAGGATCGAGATGGCCTGCTTCCGTGCTGTAATTGTTATATGGTTATATGATTATATATATATGATTATATGATGAAGTACATAGTAGGCAGAGTCACTACTAACAAACACTATAATTGGCTAGTATGAAATAGCCAATCTACAGTGCATACATGAAGGTGTTCAGCAAGGTGCACTTAGCAAAGAGCACATTACATCTGAAGATATTTGCTGATGAAACAGGTTTCCAGGTATCAAGCAAGGAAGAAGTGTTTTGACTGATGTAATGATGAACAGATTACAGAAGCACCTCCATCCAACAGCCCAGAAAAAATGTTACAAATTCAGGACCATGCATGAACAGATCGATATGGATTATAAACAAAGTGATCTGAGAATAAATAAGCAATTCCCTTCACAATGCTGCAGAGGCTCCTTGGAAAATTGGCAGAGCTCAAGATATTTACCAGGTTGGATTGGATAAGCAGTTTCTCAGAATGGTCAATAAAAGTTCCCATGATAGCAACTGGCTACAGAAACATACCAAATCCATTAGGAAAGAAAAATGACCCGAGGAATTAAAGGCGGTCAAAAATAATATAATTAACATGAGCTCTTCACAACTGCATCCAGAAAGATTTCAAGTGTAATGTGTAGATCGATTTAATGATTCATATACCGGTGTATCTTGGCACAAAACAAAAGTAGGAAGGAATGTTGTGAAGAGAACATAAGGTGGCTGTGGAGGAATGTAAATAGATGAAATGAATGGACAAATGGTGTGGAAAAAAATTGGATTATACATTTTGGGTAAGAAACGTAAAAAATAAGCATATTGCCTAATTTGTGAGAGATATAGGAACTCTGAAATGGAGACATGTTCCTCATAATTCTTTAAAGACTAGACTACAGATGCAACAAGTAATTAGGCAAGCAGACAGAATATTATAGGTTACTGGTAGAATGATTGAATTAAAAAAGGGAAGTTATGTTGTTGGTGTACAAGGCATTGGTGAGTTCACGGTCTAAACTATTGGATCTCTAATTTAAGGAATGATTTAAATGCATTGAAACAAGTCCAAAGAAGATTTACTTATTTGACACCTGGAATAGTTCAGAGGAAAGGTTAGTCAAGCTAGACATGTATTCACTTGAGTTTCTATGAGTTCTATAGCACTCTCTTCCTCAAAAGACTGAAAACAGTCTGAATAGTGTTAAGATAGAGGTTGATAAATTCTTGTTAAGGGTGAAAGATTACCATGGGAAGATAGGATGATGAAGCTGAGGTTACAGTTAGATCAGGCTTGATCTAATTGAAAGGACAGGGCAGGTGGAAAGACTGAGCAGCCTGCTCCTGCTCCCAGTTCATACGCATGTAAACTCATGTATACACCAAGCCAAAAAAACAAGTACATCTCCTGCCTCATATGTACTGTTGTTGAATCTCTGTGTTTAATTAGCAGGGGCCATGGTCTGCATTAGGTCAGATAGAAGTGCCCTATGTAGTGAAGGCTAAGTAGGAAAAGAGTTGAATAACTCAAACAATGTCATTTTTTTGTCAAAAATATATGACTTGAATGTGCACCTTTCATAACCATGTGGCCCAAAACAGCAAAACTATTCAGCTTTGTGAGGATTCTAACGTAGGACTTAATCTAAAAGTAGAAACAAGGAACTGCAGATACGGGTTTACTAAGGAAAAACGCAAAATGCTGGAGTAATTCCACGGGTCAGGCAGCATCTGGAGAGCATGGATAGGTGACTTTTTGGGTCAGGACACTTCTTCTCACCTATCCATGTCCTTCAGAGATGCTGCCTGACCCATTGAGTTACTCCAGCACTTTGTGTCTTTCTTCAGACTTAATCTAACTATGGACAGTGAACCATATCTTTGCCCACATCACAAGACCTGTGCGTTGAAATAAAAAGAACCAAAGTCTTTACAAAATTAATTCTGCTCCACACACCTGCACAACTAAATGTGGATAATGACTACTCATCTGTCTCTCAATCAATACCCTTAAAAGGGTTTTATACCAACCTGTCTTTTGAGTTTCAGTATGAGATTGCCTGACTATACTTTCAGCTTGTGTAGGAAGGAACTGCAGACGCTGGTTTAAACCAAAGGTGGACACAAAAAGCTGGAATAATGCAGCGGGTCAGACAGCAACTCTGGAGATAAGGAATACGTGATATTTTGGGTCTGACCCACTGAGTTACTCCAGCTTTTTGTATCTATCTATACTTTCAGCTAGCTGCTCCACTGTCAGTTCACAACCATGCTTACTGCAGCACCACCAGATGAGCTGTTGATTCATTGGCACATTCATTTAGCAACTGTTTCATTCATATTTATTGTTCCATTCGCCCGTCCACTTCGATATATTCCAATGCTATCTCATTCATTGTCATTCTTGACGCCTCCGCTGATCGCCGTCAGGTTCCCATGCAAACTCTGGCTTCTATCTTTTGCTTCAAATATGTTGCCTGTTACAAGCACTTATTTTGCTTCCAAGGGAATATAAATCGAGATGCTCGAGGCCAGGGTTTAACTGCTCTTTAAAGCTTGCAGACGTTGAGAGGAAGAGGCTAAGCGTGGTAAAGTTCAGATGAAGACATTGCTGGGCTCTGAACCATTGAAGGCCTGTGTGCGCACAAGGATGGCAGATGATTGGGGCTTAGCGTGCAAGTTAGGATGCAAGCAGCAAATTATTAGATGAGTTCAATAACCTGAAGGGTGTAAAGCAAGTTTCAACCTGTGTGAATGACAGGTTTTTAATCACAATCACAATCAGTTTTATTCGTCACTTGCACATAAAGTGCAAGTGAAATTAATTTGCCAGCAGCACAAATTAAAAAGAACACACAAAAACACAACAAAAATTTAACATAAACATCCACCACAGCAGGCAGCACAAACATTTGGCCAGTCCTCCTCTATTTTCCCCCGTGGTCGGGACCTCAACCTTCTGCAGCCGCCGCTGCGTGCGTCCAGATGATTAGACAAGGTAAAAGTCCAGGTAAGTCCTGAATCAGTGCCTCCCCACCAGAGAGAGCGGCTTCAGGTTGGTGTAGGCCGCAGGCCGGTGGTCAAAGATTTAAAGTCTCCGCCGTGCCGCAGCTGGAAGCACCGCAGGGCCGGCGATCAGAGCTCCCCTCCAGGAATCCTCGGCGAGGGACCCTGCTCCTGATGGTACGTCCACACCGCGCTCGCGGTAGAAGTTGGCCACGGGCGGTCAGAGCTTCTTCTCCTCCCGGGTCCCCAATGAGGGACCCCAGGCTGCGGACGCCGCGCCAGCTGGAGCTCTGCAGACCCCGGCTTCAGGATGACGCGGGCCAGCGAACGGAGCGCTCCCCTCCGGCGAGCCCCGGCCACGGGGGAGGCGACATGGAAAAAGTCGCCTCTCCGTGGAGGAAGCGACCAAAGCGGTTTCCCCCTTACCTCCCCCACACCACCCCCCGCACAAGACACACAGAGAAACACCAAAAACATACATTAAAACACACTAAAAAACAAAAATAGTAGAAAAAACTAACACGCTGCTGGCAGGGCTGCCGGCTTGCATGCGCCCCACACAGACACAAAGAATCATATTCAGATTCAGATTCAACTTTAATTGTCATTGTCCGTGTACAGTACAGAGACAACAAAATGCATTTAGCATCTCCCTGGAAGAGCGACATAGCATATGATTTGAATAAATATTTACATTAGCATATATACAGACATAGTGTTTTTCCTGTGGGAGGAGTGTCCGGGGGGGGGGGGGGGGGTGATTGGCAGTCACCGAGGTACGTTGTTGAGTAGAGTGACAGCCGCCGGGAAGAAGCTGTTCCTGGACCTGCTGGTCCGGCAACGGAGAGACCTGTAGCGCCTCCCGGATGGTAGGAGGGTAAACAGTCCATGGTTGGGGTGAGAGCAGTCCTTGGCGATGCTGAGCGCCCTCCGCAGACAACTCTTGCTTTGGACAGACTCAATGGAGGGGAGCGAGGAACCGGTGATGAGTTGGGCAATTTTCACCACCCTCTGCAATGCCTTCCGGTCGGAGACAGAGCAGTTGCCATACCATACTGTGATACAGTTGGTAAGAATGCTCTCGATGGTGCAGCGGTAGAAGTTCACCAGAATCTGAGGAGACAGATGGACCTTCTTCAGTCTCCTCAGGAAGAAGAGACGCTGGTGAGCCTTCTTGATCAGAGTTGAGGTATTGTGGGTCCAAGAGAGGTCATCGGAGATGTTAGCACCCAGGAACCTGAAGCTAGAAACACGTTCCACCTCCGTCCCGTTAATGTGGATGGGGGTGTGCGTGCCGCCCCTGGACTTCCTGAAGTCTACAATGAGCTCCTTGGTCTTCTTGGAGTTAAGGGCCAGGTTGTTGTCAGCGCACCATGCTGCCAAGTGCTGGACCTCCTCCCTGTAGGCCGACTCATCGTTGTTGCTGATAAGGAGTAGGTATTTGGCTAATAAGGGAATCAATGGATATGGGTTTGTTACAAGGGAACAGGTTCAAGGATCTGACTAGTAGAACAGAAAAAAGGCACACTCGTCGGTTAAGTTACAAACTAGATTTATTGGCAAGAGAGAGAACAAAAACAATACTTATTTCAGTATGCGCGGGGCCCATCCTACAGCAGCATACCTCCCTCTCTCTCTACCTCCGTCCGTGGCACTGATCGCAACCCTGCCCGTCGGTGATCTCCTCTCGTCAAGAACTACCTTATGGCTACCTTGCCTGCCTTTATATAGGCAAAAATTAGCCATTGAAATAACCGGCGGTAAGTCCTGGCCAATAGCACCGCTCCCAAATTCAAATCCCAAAAATGCAAGAGACGGCATCCGGCAAAGCCCACCCCTCCCCTTTGGAAACAAAGTGCTTCCGGCCGCAGATTGGCTCGTAAAGCAATAATACAGCGCTACAGACTTGGCGTGCAAAGGTTTAAACAGAGCACTGTCGGCTTAGTGCGTGAAACTTTAAACAAAGCGCTGTCGGCTGCAGCACTATGCGTTCTAAATATAGCGCTACCAGCCACAGCGCTATGGGCTTTAAACATTTGCAGTGTGTAGATGCATGATAAGGGAATAGCATTTAGTGCATGGTGAAGCCAGCAAAGTCCGATCAAGGATAGGCCAAGGTCGCCAAAAAGGTAGATGGCAGTAATTGAACTGGTCAGGAAGGGAAATTAGTGATGCCACATTGGTGGAAGTGGGTGACTGTGATGATGAATGGAACGTGTGTTCGGAAACACAGTTCATGGTCAAGGTTGTTGATGGTCTCATGCAGTCCCAGACAGTGACTAACGCCCCTGTCCCACTTCCACGATCTAATTACGACCTCTGCCGAGTTTGCCCTTGACTCATACTCGCAGCATGGTCGCCACGAGGTCGTAGGAGGTCGTAGGAGGTCTTCATAACTCCTCCTCACGCTCGTGAGTGATCTCTGCGTACACGTGGCCTCAAGTAGGTCGCGGCGTTTTTTCCAGCCTGATAAAAAATGTCCACGAGTAAAAAAAAGTTGGCATGGAAAAAATTGACACTTTTTACTCGTAGGTAAGTCGTAGATAGGTCGCAGTAGGTTGTAATGGTAGTTGTAGGTAGTCGTAGGTAGTCATAGGTAGTCATAGGTAGTCATAGGTCGGTAACTGGCCCGAGAAAAAAAATGCAAACATGACATCATTTTATCATGTGATCATTTCCACTCGTAGCTAGTTGCAGTTGGTCTTAGGTGTGGAAGACTGAGGTCGAGGGGGGTCGTATGTGGTCGTAGACATAGTCGTAGGAGGCCGTAGACATAGTCGTAGGCGGTCGTAGACATAGTCGTAGGAGGCCGTAGACATAGTGGTAGGAATTCGTAGGAGGTCTTTTACTTCGGCGAGTCAACACAACCTTGACATTTTTTTCAACTCGTCTAGGGTCTTCTGAACTCGTGGATTAGGTCGTCCAAGTGGGACAGGCCCTTAAAGAACACTACTGAATAGATAGTAATCATTTAATGTTTTAGTAATAAAGCACTTGTACTGGAAGCACACAGGGGAATGATAGAAAATATATTTGCACACAAGTAATGCAAGTGGTGACTGAGTCAGTTTGAATCACAACATTTAACAGGGAATAAAATAAGCACCTGAAAAATGGAAGAATGAAAGGACAAATCAACGGGAACTGGAAAGAGATATTTTGAACATTGCAGGAATGCACAATCCACACAGCCTCCTATATGCTTTGACTTTTAAGCTTTTAAGACATTTTTGGACGCAATACTTCTGCAAACAGATTTTTATTTCCAAGTCCAGAAATAAATAGAGCATCTTCAAAGCATTGCCCCAATGTAAAACGTTACTTTCTATTTTGTTATGAATAGATTAGCACAGCATAATAAAACTAAATAGAGGCAGCACTTTGAAGTAGCTCTGTCTTTGACACATTCTCTTTCCAGGAAATGTTGTTGTTTATGTAGGAGGTAATTCACTTGGTCTCAAATGCCTTATTTAGTCATAGATAGCTCTTTCCATTACACCAATTATTTCATAAATGGACCGAATCACTTTATTTCATCACATAATAAGCAGGCTGTTCACACAAGGGAAAGAGTACAGTGAAGTGCAACAAATGCAATGTTTACAGGGAATGAGCTGTGAGGAAAGATCAGAGAACATCAAACTCCATGGTCTGGATGGAGTACAATTTAAGTGGGACTTAGGAATAGTAATCCATTAACTTCAAAGTAAACACTGAAATCAGGATCAAGGGACATAAAAAGAATTTAGTGAAAAGTCAATATGTTAATTTGGATCAGATGCAAGTCCATCTTCGCTCAAGATAGAACTAAATAGCTTTGGATAATCTGCAAAGTCAGATGGAAAACTCAAAGATCTGGAATGTTAAAAATACAACAAAATGTGAAGGTGAGAAAATCAGTGAATTAAAGGGCTGAATCTTGGTGCAACAAATAACAAGTTTTAAGTTCCATCTATTTAATGAGTCATTGGCTCTGAGATTCTTTTCTTTACAGTTTAACAGTATAGATTTTACGATCAACAGCAAAGGAGCCACACACGTCACTCTCTTCAAAGTTTTCATGAGATTTAGAGCACAAACGTATGTCCCAATGTCTCTTTGCCTTCCACTGAGGATCTTTGGAGGGTGATGGCATGGCGGGCAGCAAAGTGTCTGACCAACCAACATGGCAGTAAAGTTGGAAGGAAAAAGAAAGAAAGTACTGATCATATTGAAATCCTTTTACTGAAACATAATAAAGATTAGAACAAGCACATGGATTGAGGAATAAACCTCAATAACAAAATATAAATCATAGAAATATGTTTTTTAATAAATTATCATTACCCTTTTTGGATAATGATACTGCACACGCATAAGAGAGGCCAATGCATTGTTCAACAGTAAATAAGACTCTGTATTTCATTAAAATCACATACTTCAGAATTAACAAATATGAATAGATGTATCAATTGCTATGGCAATTGTGGCTCATAATTGATTTAAATTCAAACCAATTGAGCAATTTCTAATTTGCTTCCATTGGTGAAAAATAAACCAGACCAGTCTGTTGAGGAGCTGGATTTATCTGACAATGACGACCATATTCCCATTGCTTGTTGTAGACATCAGAAATGACTTTCAATTTTACCAGTAATGATGTGTCCTGGAAGTCTCAACATTATTATCGCCACCATTTCCAAGTTAATATGACCATTGTAGATAGCTTGTGCAAACTGTAAAACAGTTAAAAATTCACAGTTCCTTTGGAGTGTGATTGCAATCAATGAAATGTATCTTCACTACAAAACACAATATTTAAAATATGATGGAAAACTGCTAATTAGCTTTGTAATGTGTTCATTAACAGAGTAATTACTCACATTTATGAAATGTATTAACACAGTAGAACGTCCCATGGGACTTCACTAAAGCAAAGGTTGAGGGGCAGATTTGGAAGTGAGGTAAAAACCGATGTGTACATGTAGGTTTTGAGGATACCTTTGAAGCAAATGAGAAAGTTATAGGGGTCAGGATACTTAGAGAGAGGTTAACCTGATTAATAGTTTGATTCGTAATGAATGCCACTTGGTCACAGCGCTTCCTCAAAGAGGCATTTCCGGCAGAACCCAAGAGCATTGGAAATAAGAGCAAACAAATGTTGACATTCAATGCAATCGTTGCAAATCTGGCATGTTATCCATTTTGCTGCCATATCCCTATATAATTTGACTCTCCTTGAGTTCAAACATCTATGTGTCCAGTCCTCAAGAGTGAGAATTTCAAAGATTTATAATCCTCTGAGTAAAGATAATCTGTTATATCTAAATTCTGCACATTCAGGAAACAACTTCTCAATGTCTTCCCTGCAAAACACCTGAATCAGGAGCTCATTAATCAGATTCTCATTATTCTAAAATCCAGTGAATCTTCTATCTTCCTTAACCATCTTACTTAACCTCTCCTCAATGGACAACCTCTTTATCCTAGTAATTAACTATGTGAATTTTCATGGCACAGAATCCAAAGCAAACATAGACATACAACCATAGACCAATTGTGTGCAGTACTTCAGGCATGGTATTACCATGGCATTACCCTCTACACTTAAAGGCCATTCCCACGTTGCGAGTTGACACAAGAGGTAACCCGAGTTAAACCTCATGGTAATAACGTACGATTAGCGTATGGCATTCGTGGATGCAACGTAGTGCATCGTGGCGCTAACGGCAGGTACTCGTGTAACTTGTCGACTCTTGCAAAAAATTAAACATGTTTGAAATTTTCCACTAGTCAATTTTAGGTGAGCAGGAGAGTGGGGTTGTTTGCAGTTGCAGAGGGAAGGGGCAAGGGCGGTACAGTTCCCAGTCTCAGCTCCTGTCCAGGGGGGTGGCGGGAGACATCAGGACCAACGGGACACCGACCCCCAGGCCCACTCCAGAGGAACACACTCCCCGTAGGTGCAGAAGCTGATGGTGTGCAAGGTATGTCTTGTTCTTGGGGTGACGGATGAGGGGGCGCAGCTCGGGCTGTGGGCGAACTGCCACTTGTCGCCGTAGCGGCCCATCGGGGAGCGGATTCCTCTGGATTTGGAGCGGGGCTGGGCTGGAGTTGCTGTTGGCTGTTGGCCTCTGGGTTCTCCGTGCTTGCAGTGGGCCTGGTGGGCCTGGGGGTCGGTGTCCCGTTGGTCCTGACGTCTCCGGCCACCCCCCTGGACAGGAGCTGAGACTGGGAACTGTACCGCCCTTGCCCCCTCCCTCTGCAACTGCAAACAACCCCACTCTCCTGCTCACCTAACCCACCCATCCCCCCCCCCCCCCACCCCCCACCTTTCCCTCCCAACTCCAGTCCCGTCCCGACCCCCTGGGAAACTGAAGGGAGCGACTGCCCCGGTGCGACTGGTATCGACCTGCTGGCATCGTCGACGTGAAGACAGTGCAAAGCCCCCGCGCCGGTGCAATGGGCGGGGAGCTGGAGAGGGGAGGGAAGGGGTCACACACATGGCCAAGAAGCAGAGGGGTGTAGGTGGGGGCGGTGATAGATAGGGCCAACAATGAGTGGAGAAAGACAGAAACACTGACGTGCAAAGGAGATCTACAACAGTGCATGATCTCTCTCGCGTAATGGCAGGTGATTGTCGCCTGCCCGCTGTTTCTGACGCTAAAGCCTTGGGATCGTTGCCCTTCATGTTGGCGTGGAGGGGGAGGGGGGTATTGTGCTGTTTGATCGCCCCCCTACTATCCCAGGGACAGGGAGACACAGCGGCTTTTGAGACTGGTGGGCAATCACTTCCAAAGTTCTGCCCACACAGTCAGTACACCTATCCTACACTTGTCTCCCGCACTAAAATCACCCCGCAGAGAATGATCCCAGCCTAACCCAAGAGCCATGTCACCCCAGACAGATTAATGACGCCCCCCCCCCCCCCAACCTCTCTCCATCTCAACTCACGCCTTGGCACCGAAGCAACTCAGGAGGCAAACCCTGAGCTCCGTCTCACAACAATCTGATGTGCACATCCGTCCACATTCAAAGATTTAATCTCCCATCTCCCCGCAGTGTGTAGACATGGCAGTAAATTCAATTAAAACATATCAAACCTGTGTGTTTCAAACAAATCATAAGTATAACTGCTCTGGCACTGGATGGTGCGCATTTTCCCTTTGTAGGTCACATCAATAGATGCAGCCGCTCTGAATTATATCTTTAAAACAAAGCCACATGATGGAGAGGTCTTCTTTAACACTGTTGCTTATTAAAACATAACACTGTTGCTTATTAAAACAAACCTTCAATCAGGATTGGCTCAAGAGTAACTCGGGAGACGAACTTGGAACATCGCAGAAATGACAAGTAAACGGCAAACTTGTCATACCCGTGGGAACTCGGTTAAACTCTTGATCATACACTTGCAATCTCGTACACAACCACGAGTCTTTCACTCGGGGTACCTCTTGTCTCAACTCGCAACGTGAGAATGGTCTATTACTGCAAGACTTCCTTTCTCTTGTGCCTCCTTTGGAATAAAGTTAATGTCATATTTGCCTTCCTGTTTGCTAGTTGAACATGTTTATTTTAAGAACTTCATGAATCAATACATCAAGATCATTCCTCATGCCTACTATAACCAATTTCAATAACCAGTAATTAAAAAGAACTTGCCTTTTCTACATGAAGAAAATATTTTTCTTTGGAAAGTTGTAAATAGAAGGAGAAAGCAGCCAGATTAACTTGATTACATTCAAGATTAAAAACAATTAATTGGACAGTAATTCACCTTGAGAAGAATAACTCCACTTTATTACACCAAGGAGAATGTCTTACATTATCCTTCCAATTATATACTTCAGAAGACAAACAAATAACTGGTAATTGTTCTCCAAAGACACATTAAGCATGTGTCTTTGCTTCACAGTAATTTTGATGTACAATTTATGTGATGCTTATTTTAACTGAATTCCATACCAGGAATATAATGAATCACCAAGATAATGGAGAATTGTTAAAGCACATGCACCTTGCTTATTCTACTCATTCCAAGTACATTGTACATGTGTGCATACGTGTATGTGTTCTACGCATGTTTTGACAGGGAGAATACTGATGCACCTTTTTGGGTCCCCATATCCCCGGATGGTATTACAATCTCAGTCACCAAGGCCAATGTCAAAAGCTCCTCAGGAGGGTGAACTCTTGGAAAGTGGCAGGACCTGCCGGTGTACCTGGTTAAGCCCTGCACGGACCAACCCGTCTGGGGTTTTTGGTACATTAGCACCCTCTCATTACTGAAGTCTGAGGTTCCTAACTGCTTTAAAAAGACATCAGTAATACCCAAGGAGAATAAGGTACATGCCTCAATGACGAACGACTAGCAGCACTAACGCCCCTGGTGATGAAGTGCTTTCAGAGCTTGGTATGGCACACATCAAATCCTACCTCAGCAACAACCTGGACCCACTACAATTTGCCTGTTGCCACATAAATTTGCTGATGACTCCACAGTTGTTGGACAAATTATGGATAATGATGAGTCTGAGTATAGAAGGAGAATCGATCATCTGATTGAATGATACTAGAACAATAAGATTGCTCTCAACATCAGTAAAATCAATGAACTGATTGTTTATTTTGGAAGATGAAGGCCAAGGATCCACAAACCGATCTTCATCGATGAGTCGGTGGTGAAGAGAGTCAAAAACCTCAAGTTCCTGAGGCATGCATGTCTCTGAAGATCTGTCCTAGATCTGTCCTAGACCCAGCACATTAATGCAATCATAGAGAAAGCCCATCAATGCCTCGACTTCCTCAGAAGATTGAGCAGATTTGGTATGAGGCAAATACTCTCTTGTACTTCTACAGCTGTATGGTAGAGACTGGTTGCATCATGAGCTAGTTCGGCAATGCCCAGGAATGACGAAGATAACAAGAAGTGATGAACACTGCCTGGTCTATAAACAGGTACTGAGCTCCCCACCATGGAAGGGATCTACAGGAAGCACTGTCTCAAAAAGGCACCCAGTATCATCAAGGACGCACACCACCTTGGCCATGTTCTCTTTTCACTCCTGTCATCGGGAAGAAGGCATAGAAGTCTGAAAACTATAACATATAGGTTCGGGAACAGCTTCTGCTCAACAACCATCAGCCTATTGAACATTATGAACTGCAACTAAACTCCAAAATATGAACTGCCTTGACTGTACCAGGGACTTGGGGCTTTGATTTTGTCTTTGCATCATATTGATTTTTTATAATTATTGAACTTTGTTTTTGTTGTGTATTTATTATATTATACATAGAACATAGAAACATAGAAAATAGGTGCAGGAGGAGGCCATTCGGTCCTTCGAGCCAGCACCACCATTCATTGGGATCATGGCTGATCGTCCCCTATCAATAACCCGTGCCTGCCTTCTCCCCATATCCCTTGAATCCACTAGCCCATAGAGCTCTATCTAACTCTCTCTTAAATCCATCCAGTGACTTGGCCTCCACTGCCCTCTGTGGCAGGGAATTCCATAAATTCACAACTCTCTGGGTGAAAATTTTTTTTCTCACCTCAGTCTTAAATGACCTCCCCTTTATTCTAAGACTGTGGCCCCTGGTTCTGGACTCGCCCAACATTAGGAACATTTTTCCTGCATCTAGCTTGTCCAGTCCTTTAATAATTTTATATGTTTCTATAAGATCCCCCTCATCCTTCTAAACTACAGTGAATACTAGCCTAGTTTTTTCAATCTTTCCTCATATGACAGTCCCGCCATCCCAGGGATCAATCTCGTGAACCTACGCTGCACTGCCTCAATCACAAGGATGTCCTTCCTCAAATTAGGAGACCAAAACTGTACACAATACTCTAGATGTGGTCTCACCAAAGCCCTATACAACTGCAGAAGAACCTCTTTACTCCGATACTGAAATCCTCTTGTTATGAAGGCCAACATTCCATTAGCTTTCTTCACTGCCTGCTGTACCTGTAAGCCAACTTTCAGTGACCGGTGTACAAGGACGCCCAGGTCTCGCTGCACCTCCCCCTTACCTAACCTAACCCCATTGAGATAATAATCTTCCCCCTTGTTTTTGCCGCCAAAATGGATAACCTCACATTTATCTATATTATACTGCATCTGCCACGCATCTGCCCACTCACTCAACCTGTCCAGGTCACCCTGCAACCTCCTAACATCCTCTTCACAGTTCACACTGCCACCCAGCTTTGTGTCATCCGCAAACTTGCTAGTGTTGCTCCTAATTCCCTCTTCCAAATTATTAATATATATAGTAAACAGTTGCGGCCCCAACACCGAGCCTTGCGGCACTCCACTCGCCACTGCCTGCCATTCTGAAAAGGACCCGTTCACTCCTACTCTTTGCTTCCGGTCTGCCAACCAATTTTCTATCCATGTCAACACTCTACCCCCAATATCATGTGCTCTAATTTTAGTCACCAGTCTCCTGTGCGGGACCTTATCAAAGGCTTTCTGAAAGTCTAGATACACTACATCCACTGGCTCCCCTTCATCCATCCATTCACCCATTTATATTATCAATGAATCCTGCGTTTACAAGATTGTTGTGCTGCTGCAAGTAAGAATTCCATTGTCCATTTTGGTACATACGACAATAAAGCACTCTTGTATTTAAACTAGATGTATGCTTAAGTCATTAATGAATGTCTCATGTGTCTGTGCACTAAACCATTTTGCCCGTTTTGAAATGAAAGCGAGATTCATTCCCATGTTAATATTAATTGTGAAATTAATCTTTCTTCAATTGTTCTGGGTCTCTTGCATTATGTGTTGTATTCATTTTTTGACTAGAGGGATGTATCATTTCTTGACAACTTCAGTATAATCTTGCCTGGTTTCTACCATTGGACCAAATTCAGGAATGACCTCATGATCACAAGACTCTTTGATATTATTTCGTCTCCGGCTCTTTCAGGAATTAAATGATTTAATGTTCACTTCTAATTCTATTACCTATTTTCACAAGCTCTATCTATTGCATAATTCATTAAATACATTAACATTCCATGTCTAAGTGCCACATCAGTGGGTGGTGTTAACTCTATACTCACTTGTGTTATATTGTTGAAACAAAGAACTGTAGATACTAGTTTATAACAAAGGTAGACACAGTGTTGGAGTAACTCAGTGGGTCAGGCAGTATCTCTGGAGAAAATGGATGGGTGACTTTTCAGGTGGGGACCCTTCTTCAGACTGAAAGTAGTGAGTGGGGGGGGGGGTGTGAAGAGGTCGAGACATGTAAAGGGAAACAATGCTAAGAACTGTGGAACATGGTAAAATGACTTGCGCTGAATGGGGTAAGGGATAATGGGGGGAAGGGGGGGAAGGGGGGGAAGGGGGGATGAGAGGCGAGTGAAATAGAGTCTAACCCTTTCAGATTAGATAGAGATTCACATGTTCCTCCTCTAACCTCATCTACTGCATCCTGATGTGGGCTTCTGTACATCTGCAAGAGCAAACGTAGACTCAGTGACCGTTTGGCTGAACACTTACGCTCAGTTCACGTAGGCTTACGGGATCTCCCAGTAGCCAAACATTTCAACTCCCCTCCTCATTCTCATACTGACCTTCTGGGACTCCTCCATTGCCAGAGTGCGGCCACATGCTTGTGTAGCTTACAACCATACAATATGAACGTTGAATTCTTTAATTTTAAATAATTTCTACTTACACTCTTCCTCTACCCTCTCACCTCCTTCCTCTACCCTAGTCATTTTAGCACTTCCACAGTTCTCCACTTTGTTTCATTCTTAAGATCACACTTTCCCTAGTCAACAATGTACTTACCAGGCACGCCTTACCTGGGGTCATTTATGACCAGCCCTGATTGATCCTGGTCTTTTCTCGCCTCCAGCTCTTCATCCTCCCCCCCTTTGCCCCCCATCCCCGCCCTTACTTTGTGCCTGAAGAAGGGTCCCGATCCAAAACGTCACCCAACCTTTTTCTCCAGAGATGCTATCTGACTCGCTGAGTTACTACAGTACTTTGTGTCCATCGGTATTATTGTGTTAGACACAACTCTTCTCAGATTCTGCTTGAACCGCTGAGTTACTCCAGCATTTTGTGTCTACCTTTGATTTAAACCAGCATCTGCAATTCTTTCCTACACATCCTATGCATTATTGTGTTGTTTGAATTGTTTCTCTACTTGGTTCTTGGTTCTTGGTTTCTTGGTCCACCAAAATATTCCAAATGGAATTTAAACTGGAGGTATGTGTCATAATTTAAACTTGGTATGTCATAATTTCTTGCACGCTTCTTTCCAGATTTGGCTGAATTAAGATCAAGTGAGTTCTGAGTGTTCTGCATTTTGGCATCTCAGCAAGGCTATAACCTGTTGTTTAATGTTTAGCATGTATAAATACAAATCAGGAGGTAAAGGAATATTAAACTGGCAGAGTAGATTAGGGAGAAACATGGGATCATCTAAGATACCTTTTGATAAGGTCCCGCACGGGAGACTGGTGACTAAAATTAGAGCACATGGTATTGGGGATAAGGTGTTGACGTGGATAGAAAATTGGTTGGCAGACAGGAAGCAAAGAGTAGGAGTGAACGGGTTCTTTTCAAAATGGCAGGCAGTGGCGAGTGGAGTGCCGCAAGGCTCAGTGTTGGAGCCGCAACTGTTTACCCTATATATTAATGATTTGGAAGAGGAAATTACGAGCAACACTGGCAAGTTTGCGGATGACACAAAGCTGGATGGCAGTGTGAACTATGAAAAGGATGTTAGGAATCTGCAGGGTGACCTGGACAGGTTGAGTGAGTGGGCAGATGCGTGGCAGATGCAGTATAATATAGATAAATGTGAGGTTATCCACTTTGGTGGCAAAAACAAGGGGGCAGATTATTATCTTCATGGGGTTAGGTAAGGGGAAGGTACAGCGAGACCTGGGTGTCCTTGTACACCAGTCACTGAAAGTTGGCACGCAGGTACAGTAGGCAGTGAAGAAAGCTAATGGAATGTTGGCCTTCATAACAAGAGGATTTCAGTATAGGAGTAGAGAGGTTCTTCTGCAGTTGTATAGGGTTCTGGTAAGACCACATCTGGAGTATGGTGTACTGTTTTGGTCTCCTAATTTGAGGAAGGACATCCTTGTGATTGAGGTAGTGCAGCGTAGGTTCACGAGATTGATCCCAAGGATGGCGGGACTGTCATATGAGGAAAGATTGAAAAGACTAGGCTTGTATTCTCTGGAGTTTAGAAGGATGAGGGGGATCTTATAGAAACATATAAAATTATAAAAGGACTGGACAAGCTAGATGCAGGAAAAATGTTTCCAATGTTGGGCGAGTCCAGAACCAGGGGCCACAGTCTTAGAATAAAGGGAAGGTCATTTAAGACTGAGGTGAGAAAATACTTTTTCACCCAGAGAGCTGTGAATTTATGGAATTCCCTGCCATAGAGGGCAGTGGAGGCCAAATCACTGGATGGATTTAAGAGAGAGTTAGATAGAGCTCTAGGGGCGGTGCTCGCTTGAAGGGCTGAATGGCCTCCTCCTGCACCTATTTTCTATGTTTCTATGTTTCTATGTTTCTATGTTTCTATAGACACAAAGTGCCGGAGCAACTCAGACTGTCAGGCGGCATCTCCATAGAAAAAGGATGGGTGACTTTTCCGGTCGGGACCCTTCTTCCGGGAACATCACCTATCCTTTTTCTCGAGAGATGCTGCCTGACCCGTTGAGTCACTTCAGCACCTTGTGTCTATTTTTGGTATAAACCAGCATCTGCAGTGCCTTGTTTCTATACGGGCACATCTAAGTCAGGAAAGGAACAGAATGGATATATGACTTGGAAACCTTGTTTCTTACATGAGTTTTCATCGAAAATCCTCCATTTATGGAGTCATAGCCTTATAAAGGAACCTAGAAAAATATATGGATCCTATATCTAAATAATAAATGTATACTAAAGACATGTTGCACTTGTGTAGTTTCTGTAACATGGCCCAAGGTGCTTCCTAGCAGGGCTCTCTCACAACATTTTATTCCAGGGAATGAAATGAAACATTACACCTCAAAAGTCCAAAAACATTTAAAGTACAGAAACACTTTAATTCAATTTAAATTCAGAATTTAAACCTCATGGGATTTTGAGATGCACTAATCTGTTTATAAATCAGCTTCATGTTCAAATCCATCCATAATCAAAATTAGCACATTATTTTCCAACCACACACAGAGGCAAGACAGCACTCAGTTTACAGGAGGTCAACTTACACTCCAGAAAACACTCTTAATGTCTGGTAGCAGAATAAATGACTGGTACAAGTATCATCACTAGCACTGCAGTATAAATATTGTGATCAATTATAGTTTTATAGTTCCTTCTCTCAGAGATATTGCTTGTCCCGCTGAGTTACTCCAACATTTTGTGTCTACCTTATAGTTTTGAGAGGAGTGGAGGATTCATCAGTCGACTTTTAACAGCTCTAACTGCAGGTGATGAACTAAATTACTACAGTAAACCGAAAGCCAGTCAATTAACCTTGCCTACCATCAAGGCCATGTAAGATGCTTACTGGCCACTAGCATGGTCTGACAGCTGATAGATCACAGAAAAGTCCATCAGAGTGACAGATAGGAGACAGCAATTATTGGTATTCCTACAAACCTAAGTCCAAGAAACAGTACCCATTCCACATTATGATGAATCGTCTTAGCAGTGAGGATTTCAGTGCTGAATTCGCAAACATTGATGGAATAGCACAAACTTAAAGGAGAATTCCACCCTTTGGAAGTTTCATTTTTTCTGGAGAGACAGTTTTTTTTTGTTTTAATCACTAAAATATCAATGTTAGCAATTAAGATTGTTACAAGTCCTTTAATCGACAAAGACATTCTCTTCAGAGCACTGTAATTACACAACACTCCCGCAAACAGGCAAACAAACAGTATTGATTAAAGGCTTGGTCAAAGGGATGGATTTTATGTAGGACAAGAAAAGAAGGAAATAGGGTCGTTTAGGAGCAAGGAGAGAAATTGGATCATGGAGCTGAGAGAGTCAAGGCATGACCATGGTAAAGTATGCAGACAAGGGCAGTCAAAAGAATAGGTATTACAATGGTGGATTTGTGTCCTGGGTAGAAGGGGATTCTTTAGGCTTGCGGGAGGAATAGGAAGGAGAAGGACCTTAAATACAAACCTGGGTATTTCATTTGGAAACAATAGAGGAATGTGAGGTAATTAGGCCCATTCAGAAAGGGCAATGAGAGAATGATACTTGCCATGGAATGATGAAGCAAACATATTGTGTTTAAGCTGAGTAGATGCTTACAAATCGTAGGGAATGGGGAACAGAACAAGTAAGCAATAGAGAAGCATAAAAAGCACATGTGCTCACGGAAACACAGACATGCGTGCACGCACACCTACACATACGCAGACATACACGCACAGTTAAAGTTAATTAATACATTTAAATTAACAGAATTAAATCAAATATAAAGCCCTACATCCTTTCTTCCTGCAAGCAATTTCTCCTAGTCATTTTAATGGGGCCACCTTATGTGCCAGGTTTAACCTGCAGTCACAAACAGGAGCGTGGGCATGGGCTTTTTGGACTCTATGAAGAACCCAACAGTGCAGTGCAGGTGTCCAGGGGCAGAATCCTGCATTGCATGCTCAGAGCAGAATAGCTAGTTACAGGCAGATTTGCCAGCAGATCCTGGCAGACCTCAGCAGAAATCCTGTCCTATTAATTTAAAAAACTTACCTTGTATCTTCACTCAAAATAAATTAAAAATAACTGCACAACAGGTGATGGAACTAAGAAATACTATTCCATCTATTCATCTAGTTGAGTGGTCCTGATGATTCTTGGGGAATTAGTCCTCTCACATGATTGGACATCACGATCAGATTAATCAATTTTCCATCAATGGTTCTTGCTGTAGGTAATTGAAATATTCCTAAAATGAGTTTAAATCAAGTGGAAGTCCAAACTTCTACAATAAGTGTGTGCAGAAACACAAGACATTAATGTAAATGCAAAAATCACCTGGTTTCTCACCTAGGGCCAGCAAAGATTTAAAAATCTCAGCTTTGTAAGTAATTATATGATAACTTATCGAAGCCATATACTGTCTCGGGTGTTCAGTGGTAACTTGATGGAGTACATGTCCCATGGATCTCAAAGAAACAGGCAGCTAACTCAAATATAATTGAAGGTTACAATGTAGATATTTGAAAAACTACAATAAATGAATGCGATCTGGAAGCATGCACAAGAAACAACATTTTTAGTAAAACACAAGGTGCTGAGGAAATTGGCAGGTCAGGAGGCATGAATGGATGGAATGGACAGGCAATGTTTGAGGTCTGGACCTTTTTTCACACTGATTGTAGAAGCAGGAGAGAGGTGGAAAACAGACATGTGGGCAGGACCAAGCCAGGCAAGTGAGATATGTTTAGGCCTTGTTCCTACCCTACCTGACCCAGCTATTCCCCCCTAATCCAATCAGTCTAAAGAAAGGTAGAGACTTGAAAGGTCCCCAGTCGATCCCCCTCTACAGATGCTCCCAGACCCACTGAGTTCCTCCAGTACTTTGTATTTTGCTCAAGATCTTAGCATCTGCAGTTCCTTAAATCTCAACATTTTCAGTATTCTGCCTGCTGACCAATGATGCTTTTCACAATACATCAGATAATCTATGTTTCTGAAATGATAGCAGTATTGCACTCGTAAGGCATGATGCACACTGTATTTTTGGTGGAGTTTAAGATGGCCTGTTCCTTGAAGGCTACAAAAATACTTGTATATTCACAGACCAATTAGCACTTAAACTCCGTGGTGGTAGAAATGTATCAACAAAAAGGTGCATGTATATTTCCAAACTCAAGGCTGAAGAAAGTAAAGAAAACACTTTTGACATTTTGAAAAATGAAATAGATAAATCAGTTGATTGTTATCAAAAGTGACAAAGGAATACAAGGAAAGAAATAAAAAATCTAAAAAATGGATTATGAAAAAAAACAAGCAAAGTATAGGAAAACTACAGAAAACCCCATTCATAAATGTATTAATAAAACAAGAGAGATAACGTGGAAAATGGACACGTTAAAGATGAATGCAGTTAACATTACAATTGATAAAAACATAAAGGCAAAGTTATTAAATTAATGCTTTGTATCAGTTTCCTCAATGAGAAAAGAAGACAACATATCCGTTCCATTCCAGAATGTTTGAATAAACCAAGAAGAGCAAATCCATGAATTTCAGATTTTTATAAATGGTAATAGAGATAATAATAATGGAATTTAAGGAGCACACATTTTGACGACTTCATGGTTACCACTCCAGGGTATGAAAAGTACTTAATGAGCAAATTGCAGATCATGTCAGCTGCAATTTTGCAATGTTCCCCAGATTCAAGAGTTGTGCCTCTGGATTGGAAAATTGCAAATCTTGCCTCATTATTCTCATAGAATGAAACCAGATAACCATACCACTGACAGTTTAACATCAATTGCAGTGAGGTTTCAGGAATCCGTCATCTGAGGCAAGGTGAAGGAGAAGTATCAGCTAATCAAGGTGAGCTGGCAGGTTTCTGTGAAGTGGACACGTCTACCTAACCTAGTTGGATCTTTCTTTAAGGAAGTCAATAACTATATTGAAATGTCTATCACTGTTTAGTTTAGTTGAGAGAAACACCATGGAAACAGGCTCTACGGCCCAATGAGTCCACACCGACCATCAATCACCCATTCACACTAATTCTATGCTGTCTCATCTTCTCCTACAAATTGCTCCTACACGTTAGGGGCATATTTTTCTAGAGACAGTCTTTGGGATGCGAGAGGAAATGGGAGCTACTGGTGGAAACCCATGCGATCACCCAGAGAACATGCAAACTCCACACAGAGAGCACCCGAGGTCAGGATCAAACCCGTGTCTCTGGCTCTGTGTGACAGCACCTGTACCAGCTGCATCACTGTGTCAACTAAACAGACTTGCAAAAAGCATACGATTTATTCCGAGATTTTCTTGCATTTACCAAAGCTGACATCAGTTGAATCTGTTTTCAAATGTAATATCCCCACAACCTTGCTAGAACCACCGAATTGATGCTTTCTGATATTTTGTTTCCCTTACATACTTGTCATTCAGCTGATAGGTCAAATTATTATTTTTGATTTACTTTGCACTCAAATTCAAAACAGTGCATAAGAAGACAAGATATAAATAGTAGGCCATTCAGCTCCTCACTTCTGCAATTGCTTTGTTATTCAACGTGGTGTCAGCTACCACCACTTTGCTGCATTAACTCATCATTTGATTCTCTCAATATCCAAAAATCCCCCAAAATATATGATAAAGCACACAATCATGATAATTCCTCTCCATTCAATATATTCTTCAATATGAATACATGAAGCAAATATTTTTGTCAAAAATCATAAACTTCCTAAAGAACTCTCTCCACTCTCTAAGAATGTATTTCAGAATTTGAAGTGTCCTTGTCTCTGGATATTCTAATGCATATGATGCAGCAAATAAACAGGCAAGCAACACAAAGTACATTGGTTTATTCATGCTGTGAATGACCCCAGCAGCCACGTTTACTCTTCTTTGCTGGAGAAACCACCACATGCAGCACTGCCTTCCTCACATACCACAGACGCACTTATGCAACCTGTGTGGTTCCATTTCCTGCCCAACCCCAATAGCTAAGGCTAACCTTCCTTATGATTCGCTCTGCTACTGGCAGAGGGACTCATTCCCAAGCCATTCATTGGAGGTTGATGGGAAACATTACAAAAGCAAAAGAATAGGTAAAGTAAGCAGAGCGAGAAAATTAGAAAAGGAGAAGTAGTGTGGTGAGGGGTCAGTAACCAATTTGCACATTCCTGAGAGCCCATTAATGGTGTCCATCAAAGATGCACCAGTATCACTTTCCATTCATTCTGTTGAAACACCCTGTCTTCCACTCACATTCCATGTATCTCTAACACACATTTGTAAACCAGCATCTTTTTGGAAACCAGCATCTACTGTTCCTTGTTTTGATATTCTCCACTAAATTATGTCCGATCGGGTCCAGCTGTAGCAAACAATGGAAACATCACGTAGTTGTGTCTCTGACCAACTAATTTCAAATGTAGGTCTATGCAATCTCAAACTTTGTATAATTGTGCAATATCAATGCAGGTTACAAACTTTTTAGATGGATTTGGGCATTAAAGGAGAATGACTTTGACCCAAATTATGGCCTATTCTTCATTGCCATAATTCTGAGGCTTGGGCCTCATTTTGAACACGTTTTTGGCTCAGGAACAAGCCAAGACACCACCAACTTGTTCACTCGCTGGTGATGGTGGGAGGAACGTTATTCTGAATAAGACAGAGACTATGCAGAATAAATTAAACTGTAAACCTTTAGTTTTTTGATGTTTGCTGATGCTTAATGAAAAAACATAACCAATTCAAACGTGTACAAAAAGCATATTGGAAGCATTGTCAATAGCTTATTCGAGGTAGTAAGCAGTAAACTCATATCAGTTTTAATGCTATCGGTCACAAAACATTTATATCTGTGTGAAGAAATATTCCAGGAAAACAATTAGGATCAGAAGGAAATCAAGCGATATGGGATTAATGCAAGTAAGTAGCTCTTGAGATAAAGGGTCAACCATGATTCCTACACTGAAGAGGATGCAGAAGAGATTCTCGTGGGAGTGAATATTTCACCTGTGAGGAGAGGCTGGATTGTATTGGGTTTTTTCTGTTCGAGCACAGGAGACTTATTTGAGATCTGACAGAGGTGTATAAAATATGAGGCATAGATAGCTGAGATAGAAAGAAACTTTTCCCGATGGCAAAAATATTTAAGACCAGTTGGCAGCAGGATGGCACAGTTACATCTTAGAGCATCAGAAACACAGGTTCAATCCTGACTAGGGGTGCTCTGGTTTCCTCAAACACTCCAAAGACATACAGGTTAAGTGGCTTGGTAAAATTATAAATTGTCCCTAATCTATTGGGTAGTGTTAATGTGCGGGGATCGCTGGTCGGCGCGGACTCCGTGGGCTGAAAGGCCTGTTCTGCACTAAACTAAACTAAACCAGAGGGCGGGAGTGTCCTGGGGAACAACCGCGCCATTGTCTGGAATGCGCCCTGGTAGGCCCGACTCGCCTCACAGGTTTCCCATGGTACTGCGGTGAAGCCGGGCAGCGAGGTCTGCCTGGGCCGTAGGAGCTTCAACGGCGGTGGCAATGAGAGCATCGGCGAAGGCGATGGGAGCCTTGGCGACGCCAGCAGGTGCCTCAGTGTGAGCGTGAGCCTCGGAGACAATGGGAGTCTCGGTGGTGGTGCAGCCCCAGCAGCAATGAGAGCCTCGGCAGCAGCAGGAGTCTCGGCAGCACTGGGAGCCTCGGCGGCAATGGGAGCCTCAGTGGCATCGGGAGTCTCGGCGGCGGTGGGGCCTCGCAATTGACCCGCAATCAGTATGGGGGGACCGCCGTGAAGAACAATGGGGACCCGGCATGTGGGGACCGCCGTGAAGAACAATGGGAGACCCGGCATGAGGGGACCGTCATGAAGAACAATGGGAGAACAAAAAGGGATCTGGTGTGGGGGAGCGGGGGCACTCTAGTTTAGAATCCTCTACCCAGGAGATAAGTCTGCATTTGTTCGTTTGTTTGTTCGTTTCGGTTAAGGCGTTGTGCACATGGCAGCCAGCCAACAGTCACTTGTCTTTTTCTTTTTCTTTTCACTTTTAATGTCACATTTTCGTGTACCTTGTGTGTGTTGTGAATGTTGGCAGACCATTTTCCCTCCAGGGATGAATAAAGTTTTATCATATCGTATCGTATCATGTATGTTTAAGGTGATGTTTGGGACGTTGAAAAGGGATCTGAGGAAGATTTTATTTCATCCTGAGGGATCATGTAATCTGGAACGCACTGCTTGTCAAGGTGGTGGCAGTAGGTATTCACACCACTTTTAAGAAGCAACTGAACAAGAACACCAAAGTGTAGTCAGCAGTAAACTAAAGACTGGAAAATGGGATTACTACAAGCAGATACTTAAATGTCAGTTTGGACGTGGTGGACTGAAAGAACTATCTGCTGGAAAAGACTCACCAGGTAAAGCACGACTATTGAGGCAAATGGATAGTTAAGGTTTCAATCCAGGCTTCCTCGTCTAGACTTAAGGAAAAGAGAGGAGATATTTGGAATAAAGATGTAAGGAGGACGGGCGGGGCAAGAGCTGACAAGTGACAGGTAGATCCAGGGAAGCGTGGAGATGGTAACAGAGGCTGGGTGGTGATGGGTGGAGGCAATTGAATGGGGGACTGAATTACCTGTTTCCACATTCTATGACTGACTATTACTGAATGGCAGAACCAGTATGAAGTGCTGAAAGGCCTTTTCCTGGTGATTTTTCTTATGAACCATCTGAATTTTGTAGTCGGCAGGGCAGTACTCTGCATATCACCAACTTGGACAATTTTACATTTTTATCAAGCCAATTAACCTACAAACCTGTACGTATTTAGTGTGTGGGAGGAAACCGAAGATCTTGGAGAAAACCCACGCAGATCACGGGGGGAACGTACAAACTCCATACAGACAGCACCCGTAGTCTGGATCGAACCCGGGTCTCTGGCGCTGCATTTTGCTGTAAGGCGGCAACTCTACCGTTGTGCCACCATGACCACCGTTATCTAAACATCAAAACCATTGATATCACAGTTTAAAACAAAACATGTCGCTCTGGGGGTCATTGCCATTTAAATTATGGCCCCAGAGAGTGAAAGAGTGTTGTTATCTCCTTATAAGATCCTTGAACACTAGCTAATAGGATTATTTTATAATGGATGTCTGAACTAAGCAGCCTGGCAAACTGCTCACAGGAAATGTTCAACCTTCATAGTTTTAAATGGTTATATTTGGATTGATGTTTTGAACTGTCAGCAAAGGAAAATGTAGTTGCGAGCTAGATTGGCCACAAATTCATAAGGGACAAGAGAGAGAGATGAACATTTTTTAAGACAAATCAAGTAGGGGAAATGCATCCTAACATTTGTCAGGGAGGTGAGTGTGGAAATTGCCGAGATATTGCCCATAATTTTCCATACGTTTGAAAAGAGCAAGGGACTTGCCTGAGAACTGGAGAATTGCAGATGTTACACTCTTGCTCAAAGAAAGTCTGAAGGGATAAACCTCGCTACTACAGGTCACTCAGTTCGGCTTCAAAAGTGGGAATATTTTAGAAATCCTAATCAGGGAGAGAACCAGCAGTGAATTGGATGTGTGGCTTGCTTAGGGCGAGCCAGCATGAATTTGCTAAAGGCAAAGAGAGTACCAGTGAGGGAAATACAGTTCATGTGGTCCATGACCCTCAAAGAATGCTTAATAATGTACCACATAATACTCCTTCCAATAGAATAATTGCACGGATATAGTGGGGATAGGAAATTGCCTCAGTAACAAGACACAGAGAGTAGCAGTCATGAAACCCAAGTTCAAATTGAGTTCTCCAGCTATTGGTAAGAAAAGCACTGATTTTTTTAAGCGGGTAAAAAAGGCTGGAATCTCTAAATGAAAACATAACATCGGAAGAACTCAGCAGGTCAAGCAGCATCTTTGGATGCAAAAGGCGTGAGTTGATGTTTTAGGTCAAGACCGTGCATCAGCAGGACTAAGGAGGAAGCAGAAAGCTTCCTAAAATTTAACATTACGAGGTGGAGGAAAAGGAATAGGTGACGTTTCGGGTCGACCGTCAGGGGAGAGGAAACGAGAGATATGGAAAGGTACATAGAACAAATGAATGAAAGATATGCAAATGGACAAATCAAAGCCAGCAGCGATGATCAAGGAAAAGTGTAGCTTCCTTCGTAAGTAGTTTGAAAGCTGGTTCTAATTGTATCAATGATTCTCTTTACTCCCCAACACCAGGATGTATCTTCTCTGTGATTCTGTGTCTTCCTTACCACAAAGGCTGGAAACTACTGGAAACAATAAAAAGGAACTACATTATGATTTAGATATAAATAAATCAAATGAAATCTAATCTAATGCCATTTTCTCAATATAACCATTCCCAGGAAGACAAGAAGCAAGGCTAAATGGATTTTGCTTTATTACCTTCTCTGTACTCAGTCACAGTCTACGGCACGCCATCTGTGGGCGTAAAATGGCTGTCACTCGATAACATCAAGCTTAGGATTTTTTAGTTTTCACACGCATCTCATCCTGTTCCTTCTTATTGTACTTTGCAGATCTAAGTGACTGATGCAGCTGTCATTTACTTGGGGAGTTGTACAGTAGCTTAGCTGTTTCTTCACTTCGGTACTTATTCAGCCTTCCAGGTAGCATGAATTCAGTTTACATTTACAAGCTGCAGCCAGAACAGGTGATGGAATTTCTGTTTATCAAGGCAGCCAACCATTTTTCAACCTTATCTGAATGTGCCAACTCAAGAGCTAGTGAGGAAGGCAGAATAAGTGATTTGGAAACAAAAGCTTTTTCCACTTCAGGTGGTTTCAGTATATTCCTAAACCATCCATCTATGAAGACCTTAATGCGGTGGCAACCAAGGCAAATTATTTTAATTGTTAATATAAAATATTGACATTGTGAACTGCCAGCAGAACACATTCACAATGATTTGTGTATTTTGTACAATAAATCTCACAAATGGATACAAAAGTAGGAGACGGAGGATGGTGGTATTTTTCGTTATTTTTCCGAATGGGGCCTGTAATGAATGGTGTGCCACAGGAATCAATGCTGGATTTTCTGTTGTTCGGTATTTATATTAACGATTGGATTGAATGTAGGCAGCATGATTAGTAAGTTTGCGGATGACACTAAGACTGGATACTGCCACCCTCCCTGCATTCTCACAATCCACATTGATTTCACTGATGTCGTGACTATAGACTTATGCTGCATTGGAGAAAGATTTCTGGCTATTATTTTCCCTTTATTGACGCCCCAAACTCCCATGTTAGTCTGTAATTGTTACCCTGTTGATATTGTTGACTGTTTATTACTCTTTGATTGATACTACATGAGTTTTACTAAAAATAGAAAATCACTCGACCAGTAAGGCAACATGTGCGAAGAGGGAAGCTGAGCTGTAGCTTCAGTAAAGTAACTCAGAAGGTAGTAACACAGAGGAAGCAACAAAGAAGTGTGATAATCAAACTCTCGATATGTTATTGTGAACACTAGTCTTACTAGCAGTGAAACACTGCCTCTGAATCGTATATAAATCTTGACAGACAAATCTATGCTGCAGTAAGAATAACCAGTGGCTCAAGTAATTTCATAGTGCTGAATGTAAATACTGGCAAGTCCAGTGACATCCAAAAAACACCTATGCCATGCCTGCCAGTCCTTCCCAATATCCTGCATGGATTGCTGCTGTGCTCCGAGAGTACTTTACGATGGTGTTTTCAAGAGAGAGTTAGATAGAGCTCTTGGGGCTAACGGAATCAGGGATATGGGGAGGAAGCAGGAACGGGATACTGATATTGGATGATCAGCCATGATCATGTTGAATAGCTCGAATGGCCGAATGGCCTACGCCTGCACCTATTTTCTATGTTTCTATGATCCCAGGTTCATCCGCAAATCCACAAATCTGTGCCATCAAGGCTACTGAAGTCCAGCAAAATTTGAATAAACTTCTGATCAGCGTACACGATGCTCACAAACCTAGACAGTCTGCAAAGTTCCTGATTAAAGACCCCCTCAGGAATTACTTGGCTTCAACTAGCACAGAAGGCTGTGCATTGCACTCATTCAGGTTGATACAGCAGACAAAAGGTCTGACAATCTCCTTCATGAATAGAAGCTAAAAGATCGGCCTTACAGCGCGCAAATGTGGTGGCGTGAGATCAGTTCATCACATATTCGCGCACTGTCCATTGTTCCCTTCCACAGGAGAAACTCACAATGTAAATCAAAAATTTGAAAGAAGCTAGGAACTTAAGCAAATTGCAAACACCAGGCCAGTGGCTGGTTTATACCGAAGATAGACATAGTGCTGGAGTAACTCAGCAGATCAGGCAACATCTCTGGAGGAAAAGAATGGGGGATGTTTCAAGTCAGGACCCTTCTTCAGACTGGAGAATTCTGAATTTGAGTCTGAAGAAGGGTCCAGAAGTCCAGTCTGAAGAAGGGTCCCAAACCTAAACATCACCACTCATTTTTCTCCAGACCCGCTGAGTAACTCCAGCACTTTGTGTCTAAGCTTCGGCGTCGAGCAAGTAGTTGGAGCTGCAGGCTGGTATGTTTTCAAGTCTCGATGGACTTCATCCATCAGGAAAATAAGGTTACACAATATTGGAAAATAGCAAATCCAAAAGATTTGACAGAAAGCAGGAAATTACAAGTCATTGAGCTTCTCTCTTCTCCCATATGGAATACGTTAGAAGCTATTTGTTAAAGACACAATAGAATAAAAATAAGGGTAATCAAGCAAAGTCAACATGGTTTCATGAAAGGAAATCATTTTTAACCTTGATTGGCGATCTCTGAAAAAGCAACATGTGCTGTGGATAAAAGAGGAGCAGCGGATGTACTATACGTAGATTTCCGGAATAATATATTCTGTAATATGGTACTTATATTCAGTGATATTCATTTAATACGATACCACATTAAAGTTAAATGTTGAAGGTGAAAGCTCATGGTGTAGCATTATCATACTAGCATGGGTAGAATATTGACAAACAGGGAAGAACAGATATATAGTACTTCTCTTATTATATAAATATAACATATTAATTATATTATATATTATAATTATATATTATGTTTATTATTATAATTAAAATTATATAATGAAATATAAATATATATAAATACAAACACAAAAAGTCCTTATCATATAAATAAGTCCTTGGTAAAAATAAATAAGTGGAGTGCCGCATGATGTGCTCGGTCTCCATTTTACGTTTTACATTTTACATAGAAAATGAAGTGGGTAAACATACTGAATGTCGCATTGCTAACTGAATAAAATAGTGCAGGAAAAGTAACATGTGAAGAAGACAAAAGGGGTGTCAAAGTGACACCCCTTTAGTTAAGATAAGTAGTGGGCAAAGAACTGAGTATTTAGAGGAAAAATGTGCAAATGCCCTCTTTCGTAGGAGAATTTAAAAAAATGTATCTTATCTAAATGGTGAGAGATTACAGATCTCTTCAGGTGCAGAGAAATCTGGGCATCCCAGTCCATGATACACAGAAAAACTAATGCATGTGCTAAAAGAACAATATCATTTATAGAAAATAGACAATAAAATGCTGGAGTAACTCAGCGGGTCAGGCACATCTCTGGAGAAAAGGAATGGGTGACTTTTCGGGTCGAGAGTCTTCATCAGACTGAGAGTCAGGGAGGGGGTATCAGCTTTAGTAATTGTACATGCAATGAGGGAACTTATGTTTCAGTTACTTTGGGCTTTGGTGAGACCTCTTCTGGAGTACCATGTACAGTATTTGCCTTCTTATTTGAACAAGAATGTAGATGTATTGGAAGTGGTTCAGAGAAGAATTGTTTGACTAACACATGTAACTTGCAAGTTGTCAAATAAAGGTCAGATAGGTTAGGGGTGCATGCAATGGAGACTTTTCATTTATTTATTTATGTATTTAATAAATAAATAAATGACCGTACAGACCCTGTGCACAGAGATTATGTGCAATTTCAGAAATTGACTAGAAGTGCATTATCCCAGTGTGCTTTGATGGAACTTAAGGATCTGTGAAGTGTACAAGCTATGAAACTGTGAGATCAATACACAGTGAGAGAAACAGAAGAAGGGACCAGGTATTGCCCTCCTGTGGTTTTGATTATCCAAGAAGCTGTAACATTCACACTGTCATAAACTGAAGGTTTCATGTCTGAATTTTATCCTCGGAAATAATTTGAAATGCTGGCGTGCAGGAGTTGGTTCACGTATGGCATGGTTTAGGTTCAACTAATTTCAATGACAAAAAGCAGAGACCAGGAAGATATTGAGGTTTTTATTCTCTCCACTCCATTGTAGCTATTGAAATTGTATTTAATTACCTGGAATATAATTCACAAATTATGGCTCCATTAAAACCTGTATCTGAGCTGTGATGTCATTTGCTCATCCCACAAGTGAAGTGGGAGTTTAAATACAATGCTGGATCCAAGGAGGGTCTGGTATTCCTGGCAATATCATTGTATCTTAAAAGTAAACAATCACAACCTTTTTCCCAGGGTGGAAATGTTAAAGATTAGGGACACATCTTTAAGGTGATGGGTGCCTGGAAGGTGCTGACAGAGGTCATAGAGTCATAGTCATAGAGTGATACAGTGTGGAAACAGGCCCTTCAGGCCAACTTGCCCACACTGGCCAACATGTCCCAGCTACATTCATCCCACCTGCCTGCACTTGGTCCATATCCCTCCAAACCTGTCCTACCCATGTACCTGTCTAACTGTTTCTTAAACAATGGGATCGCCCCAGCCTCAACTACCTCCTCTGGCAGCTTGTTCCGTACACCCACTACCCTCTGTGTGAAAAAGTTACCCCTTGGATTCCAATTAAATCTTTTCCCCTTCACCTTGAACCTATGTCCTCTGGCCCTTGATTCCCCAGCTCTGGGCAAGCGACTCTGTGCATCTACCCAATTTATTCCTCTTATGATTTTGTAGTGGTGGAGGCAAATATGATAATGCCATTTAAGGGACTTTTACATGGACACATGGATGTGCAGGAAATGGAGGGAGGTGGATCATATGCAGCAGATATGTTTAGCTTAGCTTGGCAACATGTTCAATCACACATTGTGGGCCGAAGGGCCTGTCCCTGTGCTGTATTTTAATATTCTATGTTAAAGTAGAACCATTGAGACAAAATTACTACAGTCAAGACTGAACTTTATTGACTGGGAGAGGATATTATGGTGCCAGAGACTTGGGTTCAATCCAATAATTAGGTGGTGTCTGTGTGGAATTTGCATGTTCTCTCTGGGATCATGTAGGTTTCTTCCGGATGCTCTGGTTTCCTCCCAAATCCCAAAGACATGCAAGTTGGTAGGTTAATTTGCCACAGTAAATTGACTCAATGTGCAGATGGGTGGTAGAATCTGGGTGTGGATGGGGAGAATAAAAAAATGGATTAATGTAAGATTAATGTAAGTGGTTGGTGTCATCCATTTAAAACAGAGGCGATACAACTTTATTGTCTCAGAGGGTCAATATTCTTTGCAATTATCTTCTTCAAGGGATGGTGCAAGCAGAGTCTTTAAATATTTTTAAGGCAGTTAGATAGTTTCTAAATAATATAAATTATTATTATTTCTATTATAATAATATAGAAATTATACATTAGAAATAATATAGAAATTATATTATTTTACATTGTGAGAGGTTAATGCAACATTGAAGTTACAAACAGATCAGCCAAAATCTTGTTAAAGAGCATACTCGAGTGACAACTCCTGCTCCCAATTCATGTGTCCACAACTATTACAGACGATAATTCTGTGTGCAAGACATAAGATTACAGCCTTGACATTCTATCAAATTGCTGAATATTTTCTAAATTATGTGATATAATTTCATCCAGAGTCTAATTGCCTTACCATGCCAGTGATGTGCTTCTTTAAATTTGTTGCATGCCTCCATGCAAATGATAAATGCATACACAAAGGTACTGGATGTAGCGCGATGGTGTTAAATCACCTGCATTGTAAAGCCACACATAAGTGGCACTATACAGATAAAGCTCCAAACACCATAGGTTTTCATCACTGGTGCATGCCTTTACCAGTGGCCTCTGGTCTGTGTTATCAGACATAGCGATCAAGAACAGGAATGTGGCAAATACCCTCAAACCCATTCTGCCATTCAGTTAGATCATGACTGATTTGAAGATAGACACAAAATGCTGGAGTAACTCAGAGGGTCAGATAGCATCTCTGGAGAAAAAGGATGGATGATGTTTCGGGTCGGAATCCTTCTTCAGATGCAGACATTTCAGGACAGGACCCTTATTCAGACTGACGTTTCGGGTCAGGACCCTTCTTCAGACTGATTTGATCTTGACCTCAGCACCACATCCATGTCTCCTTTCCCACCTTAAACCAAAGCCCTCTAGTTTTGGACTCACCTATCTTGGGAAAAGGACTGTGACCATCCACATCAATGCCCCTCATGATTCTATAACCTCTATAAATTCATCCCTCAGCTCTCTTTCAACCCAGGGAAAACAATTGCAACCTACCCAATCTCTCCTTGTAACAAGGACATCCATATCCATCTGTACCATAGCATTGTGTAGACCCTCTCCATTTAAAGAGTAATCCTTTTTTATGTTCCTGCTACCAAGTTGGTTAATTTCACATTTATCCACCTTACACTCCTCAGGTCATAATTTTATTCACGTTCTTAACCTACCTGTATCTCTTTGCAGATCATTTATCTTCTGTGCATTATTTGTATTTGCAATATTCTTCATGCAAAGCCAGTTCTACATAACTGTTGGGCCATGCATGTGAAAGAATAGCACTTGGGGGCAGCACAGTGGTAGAGTTGCTGCCTTACAGAGCCAGAAACATGTGTTCAATCATGACTCTGGGTGCTGTCTGTATGGAATTTGTACGTCCTCCCTGTCCTGCGTGGGTTTTCTCTGGGTGCTCTGGTTTCCTCCCACATTTCAGATGTGCAGGTTTATAGGTAAATTGGTTTCTGTAAATTGTTCCCTCTGTGTAGGATAAACTAGTGTACAGGTGACCGTTGGTCAGTGTGGACTCGGGGGCTGAAGGGCTTGTTTCCATGCTGTATCTCCAAACTAAACTAAACTAAATATTGCTGGTGGTAAATAGGTAAAGAGCCATCTATTTACTCCCATATCCAAGCTCTTCCCAATAGCCTGCAAAGACCCCAATTCCCTTTTGAAAGTAATTAGCGGAGATGCTTCATTCAGCTCATTCCAGATCATTGCATTCACTGGATAAACAAATATGCCTTCAATTCCCTCTCTTTGTCAATTATTCTAAATCTCTCTGAATATATTTAGTAATATTTGTAAATGTTTTACATCAGACTTTGCATTACGACCCTCTCTGTCTTGCTTGGAGTTGTCTGAGCTTATGCTATCGATTGTTGCTAAGCCCTTTATCCTGTGGGTTGGAGGTGTACTTTCCACCTAGAAATTCACGTCTCAGAATCTTATAAATCTGTTTACACCTTTGTAATCCATACTTTCTCTGCCCTCTAGTGGATAAGGTTATGGAGAGGGTGTTATACTGTCCCTGTGAATCTCTGAAATGTTCTTTGTTTTAAATGGCATTCTGCTCCAGAATCTAAATTATATATCTGGTGAATACAAAACTTTGGTGTTCATACTCATGGAAGGCAGTGGATCTTCTCCAAGGATATCCATTAGAGGGAGAACTCATATGGCAAGGGCCAAACTGATAGACTGTTGCTCAGATTCAATGTTTGCAACGAGATATGAAAGTATAAATAACTTACCATAACACTGGAAAAAATATAAACAAGGAACCAGATAGGGCCAGACAACTTGTGAAGCTTATTGATCAATAAAGATGAATGTGTCCAACATTGAAGAGAGCACTTGAATCACTAAGACATGGATGTCTATGGATCTGCTGCAGATAAAAAGTATTAATGTAGATAGGTTCTAAGGACATGGCAGGCTGAAGGGTCTAATGCTATGTTATGGTGACACAAGAGATGGCAGATACTATATGAATCCATGACTCTAAGCATATCATGAAGAATTCTCAAGAAGTTGTAGTGAAAAAATGTACTTGTGGCCGCCATATAAAGATTTATTTATACCGCATGGAACTTTTTAATGGTAAGGTCAACAATGGAGGAAAATTCTCATTAATCAGGGTACTGGAGTGGAAATGTTAAAGGTGCGAGGGACATGTTTTAATATAAACCTGAGGGATGGTATTTTCACTCAGTGGGTGGTGGAGATATGGAACAACCTGCCAGATGAGGTAGTTGAGGCAGATACGAAAGTAGCATTGAAAAGACACTTGGACAGGTACATGGATAGGAAAGGTTTAGAGGGAAATGGGCCAAATGCTGGCAAATGGGACTTGCTTAGATGGGGCATATCGATCGGCATGGACAAGTTCGGCTGAAGGGCCTTTTTCTGTGATATTTGATTCTAATCTTCAAATTCTCATGCCAGTGAAACCCGGCTAGAATAGAGTATTGTGGTCACAAACCTTAGACCAGCATTTACCCCGTTGTATACATTGCAGAGTAAAGGGCCTATCCCACATACGTGTCCTTGGCACGCAAATTACGCGACCTTGTGGTCGTGTTGAACCACGATGGTTCCGCGAAGGTCGGGCACGATTACATGCGTACGCACAGCCGTCTGGAGCGCGTGATGTCATTTGAAGATGGACACTTCTTCTTCTTTCATGTGGCGTGCACAGCCTAAAGTTGTTGGACAACTTGTTCTATTTGATCTTCCGTTTGTGCACGTCGAGTTGATTGCATTAGTCGAAACAGGGCGGACCATGTGAATGTTGCAATCTTCCACCCCAAGATGGACACAAAGCTGGAGTAACTCAGCGGGACTGGCAGCATCTCTGGAGAGAAGCAATGGGTGATGTTTCGGGTCGAGACTCTTCTTCAGTTGGAAAAGAAGGGACCTGACCCAAAACGTCACCCATTGCTTCTCTCCAGAGATGCTGCCGGTCCCGCTGAGTTACTCCTGCATTTTTTGTCTATCCTCAATTTTCTTGGCCCCGCTCTGGGAGTAGGAGTGGGGGCGGATCCGGACCACAACGGCCGTGAGCCCTAGGCCGAGTTCAGCGATCGTTTGCCTGCTTCTGCTGCTGTTGAAGGTGAGATGTTGCGTCGCGCCAGGGGTCTGTCCCACTTTGGCCGTCTGTTCCGTGACAGGCCGTTGGTGCGCGAAGATTTCGTTCACTACAAAAATTTCGGAGCCCCGCGCGATGTCGCGTACAACTACAGACCCCCCCATGCTTCTAAGTGGGACCGTGCGCATCAACGCGGCCACGAGGTCGCGTAATTTGCGTGTCAAGGACATGTAAGCGGGACATGCTCTTAACACTACATCTAATCATTTGTAGACAGTACATTCACAGTTGACAGTCTGTTTGAAGATTTTCCTGAAGCATTGCTAAACAATACCCTTTCACAGAACCTTTGAAGTATTTAGTGAAAAATATCTGCCAATCTTCAACCTTTGAATTATCACCCTTTGTAAGATGTGGTTGCTGTTGAGACAGAGCATTATATCAACCTAGAAATGTTACTCATTGACTGTATGCTATCTACCTAACTTCTAATAGCATGTATTCCATTATTGCATCCATCATTTTCATGCTGAACACGTTATTGGGAAAGACTTTGTCCGAAATGAAAGTATCGGCACGTTAACATGGCAAATTTATTCGTCCTTCTGTATGACATGAGATATTAAGACAAAGACAATCCAAGGCTTTAAAAATATTGTAATAAAACTTTGCATTAAAACATTTTCCTTCTTCAAGAACTTGAAACTTCAAGGGCATTTCTCGCATGTCATAAAAATTGCAAATGTAAACTGAGCAGAACTGCACACATTCAGAAAGTTTCCTGAGAGACAAACATATTGCAATATTAATGAATAAGCCTAGAATTTCTGAGTAAAACTCTGCGTTCTAATCTGAGTGTAACATTAGGCATTACATTCCCTGCTGCCTAAGCTTAGCCTTTATCTCTCGGATTTTTGTCGATGGGTCAGAAATCTGATTGTCGGAGAAAGTGATCCCTCTATAAAAAGAAATGGCTGGTGAAAGTGTACAATGCGTTGGGACTCTGATGTCACATTATCCATTGTTACTCTTTCTGGACACTACAGAACTCATTCTAATTGCCAGAGGATTGATAAGATTGGTGATTTTAAGTTGCTTAGAATGCAATCTTCTAATAGCTTTTTTATTCAATTTGTATTGACCGCTTCTCAAAAGATGTTAAAATACAATAGGACCCAATATAAGACCACGACTAAACAAATATCATGATTAGTTTTGACTTTCCGATATCACAATTAATTGAAATTGGTATTCAGCTTCTATGTTCTAGTTGAAGTAGATTTAGGGTTTTTGGTAGATACAAGTAGCTTAATAAACTCTCCGCTATTTTGACATCATTAGGTTCGGGTGGAATGGTGGCACAGCGGTAGGGTTACTGCCTTACAGCGCACGTTCAGCACCTCAGACCTGGGTTAGATCCTGACTACGGGTGCTTTCTGTAGGTTTGCTCCGAGATCTTCAGTTTCCTCCCACACTCCAAAGACATAAGGGTTTGTAGGTTAATTGGCTTGGTATAAATGTAAATTGGCCCTAGTGTGTATCGGATAGTGGGTTAATATGCGGGGATCGCTGGTCGGCGTGGGCACGGTGGGCCAAAGGGCCTGTTCCTGCTCTGTATCTCCAAACTAAACTAAAAAAATTAGTATGCACAGCTTCCCCAACCTTAACAGTGCCACACTCTACTATGTGGTCTCCAAATCTTGCCAACTCTACCATTTCTCCCATCTTCATGTTTACGACTTTCCTGAAAACAAACTGATTTAATGGAGCTTTTGATTAATATTCATAGCAACCTTTTCTTAGGTTCTGTATTTATCCTTGCCTGGTTACATTTCCTATGATGCAATTCACCAGAAGGTAGTTTATTGCTTTCACCATTAATGTAATCGGTAACATATGCAATAGACATAATTTACAGGTTTCAACAAACTCTCGATCATATCTGACGACCAAATTCTGTCCTAATTGGAAAAGTACTGAATGGCTCAAATAAATATTTACTTGAAACTGAGTCACACATCACCAACACATTGTACTGACCAGTCTAGTGAATAAGGCTAAGGGTACACAGGCATGTTTGCAAGGGTATACCTGCCCATCATTCCCCTTAGTACCTAACATATACAAACATCAAAGCCATTTCTGTTAATAATTTCATAGTATAACAGACATTCTTTTAAAAAGCCAATGGGATTGAAATTCCTTTCATCCCTAGTCTGGATCTGAGGCAGGAGAAAACAGAGGCCAGAGGGTTGAGGCTTGTCTACAATTAGACCTTTATTTCATGCTACCAGATTAGAGATATGGATCATGCATCAAGAGGCAACCCAGTGGTTCTGTGCAGATGACAATTGCCTCAAATAGGGGTCAGAAAAACAAAGGCAATAGGGAAAAGGAAGACATTTGTGAAAGTATGGAATGTCAGGCTCACATCTGCTCCAAAGCAGGAGGAATATGCCAACCCTTTATCAGTATTCAATGTTAGTAAGGATAACTATCATGAACCTTGTGCTGTTGGTTATAGCTGTGCTGTACATCAAAGGATGTCTATCAAGGACCTTGTGTCGTGCAGCTATCTTAACTTTTGCCATACTGCAGTTTCCACAAAAGTGAGAGTTGGGGATGTGTGAGAGGGTCCTGTGCTTGGGGTGGCAATGAAGGAATAATGGGATATTCTATAGTGAGCAGGGGGGTTACAATGTGGGGGAGATGCAGACATGAATAAATGAAGGAGGAGAGATCAAGGTGTGGAAGTCCGCAAGTTATGTCTCACTCCACCATGTATAAAGAATATAAAGAAAATTCTTTAGGTATGTTAAGAGAAAAAGATTGGTAAAAACAAGTGTGGGACCCTTGATGGCAGAAACAGGTGAAATTATTATGGGGAACAAGGAAATGACAGAAGAGTTGAACAGGTATTTTGGTTCTTTCTTCACTAAGGAAGACACAAACAATCTCCCAGATGTACTAGAGAACAGAGGATCTAGGGAGACAGAGGAACTGAAAGAAATTTGCATTAGGCGAGAAATAGTATTGGGTAGACCGATGGGACTGAAGGCTGATAAATCCACAGGGCCTGATGGTCTGCATCCCAAGGAGGTGGCTCTAGAAATCGTGGACGCATTGGTAATCATTTTGCAATGTTCTATAGATTCAGATCAGTTCCTGTGGATTGGAGGGTGGCTAATGTTATCCCACTATTCAAGGGAGGAGTGAGAGAGAAAACGGGGAATTATAGACCAGTTAGCCTGACATCGGTGGTGGGGCAGATGCTGGATTATTAAAGACGTAATAACGGTGCATTTGAAAAGCAGTAAAAGGATTAGTCCAAGTCAGCATGGATTTATGAAGGGAAATTCTGCTTGATAAATCTTCTGGAATTTTTTGAGAATGCGACAAGTAAAATGGAGCTTCTTCTTCTTGCGTTCGAGGCAGCAGAAGTCTGCAGCAGGGTAATGCCATCCGGTTCGATATCCGTAGGTACCTGCCCTAAAAAGGGCACATGCGCGGAGAGCCATTGGATGTAGTGTATCTGGATTTTCAGAAAACCTTTGAGAAGGTCCCACACAGGGAATTAGTGGGCAAAATTAGAGCACATGTTATTGGGGGTAGGGTATTGACATGGATTGGTAATTGGTTGGCAGACAGGAAACAAAGAGTTGGAATAAACGGGTCCATCTCAGAATGGCAGGCAGAGGCAAGTGTAGTGCCACAAGGTTCGGTGCTGCGACCGCAACTATTTACAATATATATATTAATGATTTAGATGATGGGATTAAAAAGTAAAGGTCCTGTCCCACTTACGTGTCCTTGGCACGCAAATTACGCGACCTCATCGTCGCGTTGAGGCGCACGAGCATCGGGTGGCCATGCGGGGCCGGTCCCACTGAGAAGCACGGAGGGATACAGAATCGTGCGCGGTATCGCGTGGTGCTCCGAAATTTTGTAGCGAATGAATTCTTCGCGCGCCACCGGCCTGTCGCGTAACTGACGGCCAAAATGGGACAGGCCAAAGACCCTGGAGCGATGCAATGTCTCACCTCCAACAGCAGCAGAAGCAGGCAAACGATCGTCGAACTCAGCCTGGGGCTCACGGCCGTTGCGGTCCGGATCCGCCCCCACTTCTACTCCCAGAGCAGGGCCAAGAAAATTGAAGATAGACACAAAATGCTGGAGTAACTCTGTGGGACCGGCAGCATCTCTGGAGAAAAGGAATGGATGACGAGTTCGCGCACTTAGCGTGCCAAGGACACGTAAGTGGGATAGGGGCTTAACACTTGCAAATTTGCAGATGACACAAAGCTGGGTGGCCGTGTGAACTGCGAAGAGGATGCTAGGAGGTTGCATGGTGACTTGGACAGGTTGAGTGAGTGGGGAGATGCATGGCAGTTGCAGTATAATGTAGATAAATGTGAGGTTATCCACTTTAGCAGCAAGAACAAGGAGGCAGTTTATTATCTCAATGGTGTCAGATTAGGAAAAAGTGAAGTGCAACGAGACCTGGGTGTCCTTGTATACCAGCCACTGAAAATAAACATGTAGGTACAGCATGCAGTAAAGAAATCTAATGGCATGTTGACCTTCATAACGAGAGGATTTGAGTATAGAAGTAAAGAGGTCCTTCTGCAGTTGTACAGGGTCCTGGTGAGACCACATCTGGAGTATTGCGTGCAGTTTTGGTCTCCTAATTTGAGGAAGGACATCCTAGCTATTGAGGTAGTGCAGCGTAGGTTCACGAGGCTAATCCCCGGGATGACGGGACTGTCATATGAGGAAAGATTGGAAATTCTGGGCTTGTATTCACTGGAATTTAGAAGGATGAGAGGATATCCTATAGAAACATATAAAATTATACAAGGACTGGACAAGCTAGATGCAGGAAAAATGTTTCCAATGTTGGGGGAGTTCAGAACCAGGGGCCACAGTCTAAGAATAAAGGGAAGGCTGAGATGAGAAAAAACGTTTTCACCCAGAGAGTTGTGAATTTGTGGAATTCTCTGCCACATAAGACAGTGGAGGCCAATTCACTGGATGAATTAAAAAGAGAGTTACATAGAGCTCTAGGGACTAGCAGAATCAAGGGATATGGGGAGAAGGCAGACACAGGTTACTGATTATGGACGATCAGCCATGATCACAATGAATGGCGGTGCTGGCTCGAAGGGCCAAATGGCCTCCTCCTCCTGCACCTATTTTCTATATTTCTGTTTCAATGTATCTTCATTTGGCATTCAACAAAATTTGCCAATTTTAAAGGTAGAACAAAATAAACTCTCAGAAAGTTATTTTTAAAGGAATACATCTCAATGTGCCAGCTTTGTAAACCCCACAACCTCAGTCTGCAGCAGTGTGAATAATGTATTTGCATGTCATTCTCATACAGTAATGGACAGCACCTGATCCAATTTACAATGAGCAACCACACTGGAGTCAAACCAGTAAACAATAAATGTGCAAGGCTGGGTTCACATTGAATATAACCTGAATTTTATATTTCTTTGTGTAGAAAAGAACCACAGATGCTGCTTTACACTGAAGATAGACACAAAATGCTGGAGTAACTCGACCCGAAACCTCACCTCTCCCTTTTCTCCAGAGATTCTGCCTGACCCGCTGAGTTACTCCAGCATTTTGTGTCTATCTATTGCTCCTATCTCTAGCTGTTTCATTCTTCAGTCAGCATATGCCGGCCATTAACCATAATGTGTGGGCTTATGACAAGCCACTGAGATGAGCCATTCTTCACATCTGTGAGAAAAGCCCCGATTGTTCTTGTTTTCCACCATACACATGCAGCTGTGCAAACTTAGGAAATCTAAAATTATTTTACCAAAAAATACTTACAATTTACAATCACTGCAGCAATACAAAGCACAACTGATGCTGCATGAATTAGGATAAATATATGATATTTTACTGCTGCATTCCTTATCCTCATTTTATTCCATTGTGTTCAAATTATTTTACAACCCTCAACATATGAGGCGTGAAATTACAGCCTTTCCCTTCTAATAGCAGACTGAATCCATTACAGTCTTCAAACGCACATCGCTTATTTTGTAATCCTTTGATTTTGACATGAAACACATCCAATCACAAAAAGCCAAGGGTAAGCTATTGACATATGCTGAAAGAGACAGATTGGGAATGAGGAATTGGGTAGGTTACTGCTGAGAAGGAGTCTTATTTACGCATCCTAGGATGTAGCTGGGAATGTCACAATCATTCATTGGAGTGTAGAAGACTGAGGGATGATCTTATAGAGGTGCATAAAATCATGAGGGGCATAGACAGGGTTAATGCACACAGTCTTTTTCTGCCAGAGATGGGGATTCAAGAATTAGAGGGATAGGTTTAAGGTAAGAGGGGTAAGAGTTAATAGGAACTCGAGCAGCAACTTTTTCACCCAGAGGGTTATTTGTACAAGGAACAAGCTACCAGACAAAATGGTTGAGGCAGGTACAATGACAATATTTAGAAAACATTTGGACTGGTATATGGGTTAAAATTTTTAAGGGATATGGGTCAAGCACAAGCAAATGGATTGAACTTAGCTAGGCACTTAGTCAGTATAGTCAATATCCAATAGTCAATAGTCAATTTTATTCGTCACATACACCCGAAGATACAGTGAAATGAATTTGCCAGCAACAGTACAATTAAAAAAGAACACACAATACACAATAAGATTTAACACAAACATCCACCACAGCATTCTTCACTGTGGTAGAAGGTACAAAGTTCAGTCAGTCTTCCTCCTTGTTCACCCGTGGTAGGGGCCATAAACCTCCGCAGTCGCCGCTACGGAAGGCCGGATGTACAGGCCCTCTCTTCGGGACGGTCGAACACACTCCTCGGCTTGTAGGTCCCGAATTGGCGCTTTCTTACTGGAGACCGCGGGTTCAGGATGTTGTAGGCTCAGGCAGGCGGTCGGAGCTCTTCTCTGGCTATCCCCGGCGAGGGATCCCGCTCCGCCAGGTAAGTCCACGCCGCGCCCTCGGCAAGAAGCACTCGGCAAGAAGACTTCGGGAAAGGCTGCTCGAATCAAAGGTGTTAGGCCGCGAGGGAGACAGCATGGGAAAAGTCGCCTCTCCATGGAGGAGGTGACCGAAAGCGGTTCCCCCCTTTCCCCCCCCCCCCCTCACCACCCACCCACAAGACACACCGAGACACTAAAACAAACGTTTGGACACACTAAAAGAAAATGTAGAAATAACGAACACGCTGCTGGCAGGGCAACCATCTCGCAGCGCCCCCACCGCATGGAGTAGTTGGGCTAAAGAGCTTGTGTTCTAGTTGAAGTAGATTTAAGGGCCTGTCTCACTTGGCTGTCTTTCGCGCGCCAATTACGCGACCTGCTAGCATGTGGGTAGCGTGTGGGTAGCGCGTGGGTAGCGTGTGGGTAGCGCGTGGGTAGCGTGTGGGTGGCGGGGACGGACGCATGGAGTGGTGTGGAGGAGTGTGGAGTGGCGTGGAGGAGTGTGGACTTCGTCCTGCACGAAATCTTAGCGCGTCACCGGCCTGTCGCGTAACTGACGGCCAAAGTGGGACAGGCCCAAGACCCTGGCGCAACGCAACGTCTCACCTCCAACAGCAGCAGAAGCAGGCAAATGATCGTCGAACTCAGCCTGGGGCTCACGGCCATTGCGGATCCGGATCCGCCCCCACTCCTACTCCCAGAGCGGGGCCAAGAAGATTGAAGATAGACACAAAATGCTGGAGTAACTCAGCGGGACCGGCAGCATCTCTGGAGCAAAGCAATGGGTGACGTTTCGGGTCAAGACCCTTCTTTCAGACTGAAGAAGGGTCTCGACCCGAAACATCATCCATTCCTTCTCTCCAGAGATGCTGCCGGTCCCGCTGAGTTACTCCTGCATTTTGTGTCCATCTTCAAATGATGTCACGCGTTCCAGACGGCTGTGCGGGCGCATGATGATGCGCGCGACTCTCGCGGGACCGTCACAATCGGCCTGTTGCGTAAGTGACGGCCCAAGTGGGACAGGCCCTTTAGAGTTTTTGGTAGACATGTAGCTTAATGGTTTCGACCCAAAGCGTTGCCTATTTCCTTCGCTCCATAGATGCTTCCTCACCCGCTAAGTTTCTCCAGCATTTTTGTCTACCTTCAATTTTCCAGCATCTGCAGTTCCTTCTTAAACATAGCTTAATAACCTCTCTGTTATTTTTACATCATTAGGCTGGCACAGCAGTTGAGTTGCTGCCTTACAGCACTTTCAGCACAAGAGACCTGGGTTAGATCCCAACAATGGGTGTTGGCTGTACAGAGTTTGTATCTTCTCCCATGACCGCATGGATTTGCTCCGAGATCTTTGGTGTTCTCCCACTCTCCAAAGAAGGACTGGTTTGTAGGTTAATTGACTTGGTATAAATTTAAATTTGGCCCTAGTGTGTATTGCGGGGATCGCTGATTGGTGTGGGCTCGGTGGGCCAAAAGGCCTGTTTCTGCTCTGTACCTCTAAATTAAACCAAAAAATGAGAATGCTCAGCTCTCCCATCCTTAACAGTACCACACTCTGCAATGTGGTCTCCAAACCTTACCGACTCTACAATTTCTCCCATCTTCTAGTTACGACTCTTCTTAAAACAAACTTATTTTATGGAGCTTTTGATTAATATTCATAGCAACCTTTTCTTAGACTCTGTGTTCATCCTTGCCTGATTACATTTCCTATGATGCAACTCAACATAAGGTAGTTTATTGCTTTCACCGTAAACGGCTTTGGTAATATATGGAATATAGTTTACAGGTTTCAACAAACTCTCGACAATATCTAATGACCAAATTCTGTCCTCATTGTGAAAGTAAAAGGGCTAATGTGTGACCCTTTGACAATATGACTCTAGGTCATCCCACCCTTTTGCATGAAGATAATAATTAAGTAATTAACAGAGCCACTCTTCCCATCTTTCTTCGCATTTTCTATTTCCCAAGTGTCATGTATCCGTCAATAAGCGAGGTCCAGTCAGCATCATTTCGCAGTCGTTTGTGTCATATTTGTCAGATCATATATTTATCTTTGTTCGTCTGTTCTGTTTAGAATGCCACATTCATTTAGATATAAATAAAGACATAAATATTCAGCTTTTTCCTTTTGTCACCTTTGTAACTTCTAGCCTTATTTGCAGTGATTCTCTTAGATTTGCACTCTCTATCTCTTCCTGTCACTGTCCATTTATCTTCTGCCCCATTAATACTTTACTCCCCTCGCTTAACCTCTACTCTTTGATTTGCAGCAACTACATAGTTTGAACTCTATCCTTCGCTAGTCATATGGTTCACTGGAACACTGTTAAAGACTCCTTGTGGAACTGCTCCCACTGTCCCCAATGCTCCATCTGTCCCAGGGGGCTGGTCAGTCAGTCGCCTTTCTCTCACTTGATCAGGAGAAGGCGTTTGACAGGGTGGATCACAACTACCTTCTTGGGACTCTGCAAGCGTTCGGATTTTGTGGCCCGGGTCCGGCTTTTGTACTCTGCAGCAGAGTGTATTGTTAAGGTTAACGGTTCTTTGTTGTCCCCCGTTCACTTTGGGAGGGGGGTGTGCCAGGGATGTCCCATGTCTGGTCAGCTGTACTCAGTCTGTGTGGAGCCATTCCTGTGCCGTCTTCGGAGGCAGTTCACAGGACTGTTGGTGGAGGTGGTTCTCTCGGCCTATGCCAATGATGTATTCCTTACGTTCACTGACCCTGTTGACTTGCAGAGGATGCGTGAGTGCCAGCAGGTTTTCTTGGCTGCGTCCTCCGCCAAGATCAACTGGAGTCAGTGTCCTGGACTTTTGGTGGGTCAGTGGCAGGTGGACTCCTTGTCGGAGGAGATGACATTTCCTTGTCGGTTTGCTCCTGGCCTGGCCAAGATGGCCATTCGTGGATCCAGGCAGCAGGTAGTCGATGGTGACACCAGAGTCAACTGCCTGCTCCTCTTCCGGGCCTATGTCTGCGCTCGCATGTCCCTGGAGAGGGAACAAGCAGTGTCCACGGGGACTCTGAACGCTGGTCGCCGCGGGATGTCGAGCGGATTATTGATATAGTTGGCGATATTTTAATTTGATGACTTTTTGTTTTGTAAACTGCCAATAAATGACTCCAAAAGCATGTCTAATTTCTGCAGCAATTATAGAATCTGACTGCCTCAAATATCTCAAGATGACACTTGTGACAGTAAATTTAAACTGATTTCCCAACTCTTCAACTCTGGCAGTGTATCATTTATTTAACAAAGCTTGTAAAATAATTTACTTTTAATTATGAAACCGTATAGGTGCAGTTTGAATATTAGATTTTAACAAAATGGAAAATAATTTCAATTCCATTTTGATTCAAGACTGCTTGATGTTACGGTTGGCAGTAATGATTCACAGTTACTGGCTGAAACATCCAAAGCAAATTACCAGCATCACATGATAGTGAAGAAGTGTTTGATTCTGAAACTTTTGCTTAATCTTTGTATGACCAGCTTTTAACAAAAAATAGAAGGGTTTCGACCCGAAACGATGCCTATTTCCTTCGCTCCATAGATGCTGCCTCACCCGCTGAGTTTCTCCAGCATTTTTGTCTACCTCATTATCTCATTCTTTTAAAAAAAAGTAGCACATAATAGTAATAATATCAACCAAATCTATTTCATTTAATTGAGCAAAAATTGGATTTACTTCAATAGATTTCAACTTTATATTTGGTGTAGGGGCTCCCTCTAAAGGCTGCACAGTGCAATGCACACTAGTGATAAATTCATACAGCATGGAAACAGGCCCTTCGGCCAAACTCATCCATGCTGACCAAGTTGCCCCATCTAAGATAGTCCTACTTGCCTGCATTTGGTCCATGTCCCTTTAAACCTTTCCTATCCATATACCTACCTGAGTGTATTTTAAATGTTGGTGTGTAACCTGGCTTAGTTTAGTTTTGTTTATTATTATTGTCATGTGTAACCAAAGTACAGTGAAAATCTACATGCAATCCAGCCAGTGAAAAGACTATACATGCTTACTATCAAGCAGCCCACAGTTTACCGATACAGCATAAAGTGAATAATATTTAGTGAAAGATAAATTCCAGCAAAGTCCGATTACAGACAGTCCAAAGCAGGCACATGCCATCAGGGTAGGCAAGGTAAGCTGACTATAATTACAAAATCGTAATTATTAAATATAAATAGTAAAGCCACGGGAGAATTATGCCAACCTAAGAGATCGATCTCTTAGGTAGGTATAATTCTCCTGTGCCTTTCATCAGCAGTACATGTAACACGCAAAAGTATGTGCAGCTCACGTTCTGTCGATGCTGCTTCAAGCCTTCAATGACAACGGTCTATAAAGGCAGCTGAAATTCTGCCTTTGCGCCCTAGACTGCGTGCATGTCACAGTGGGAAACTTTGATTCTGCTGTGTGGGGATGTTTTATGTTTTATGTCAAATTCTATAGTGTGTGTTCCTTATACCCTTTCTGGCTTAATCCCTCCCTTCACCACCTCCAGTTTAAATTCCAGTTGGAATATTTTGGAGGACCCAAGAACCAAGAACCAACCAAGAACCATGTGCTGGGCAGCATACTGCGCATGCGCAGCAGCGTACTGAGCATGCGCAGTGCAAGTTTCTTGGCCGGTTTTTCAAACATGGATTGTCAATATCTTAAGAGTATCGTAAGAAACAAAGAGAGAAGAATGGAGTTTGTGTACAAATAATATGGTAAGTACATTTCTTTGAGCCACCATATTTCCCGGCAATGAAGAAGACCTGCGTCGAAGAAGCACCCCCATTTTGAGTTGCTAAATTTTGAAAAAAAAAGGCTGGCAGGAAATAGAATTTCTCACGCTCAAAAAAATAACAAATAAAAATAAAGAAAGTAACAATTCAATTTGCCCAAGGCTTCCAGATCTCCTCCATTCTGAATGACTGAATGGGTGGGGGGTGGAGGGTGACGGCAGGTGGAGAGATGTGGGGAAAACGGGAGCACACCGGGACAAGTTGTATCACTTGTGGTCTTATTGAATGACAATACTGGTTTAAGGGACCAATTGGGGGAGAGTTCCTTTCACAGCATGTGGGGAATCTGGCCCGGGTAAGCACGGGCAGGAGCGTTGAGAAGAAGGGGGTCAGGATTCATGCCAGCAACTCACTCACTCACCGCTGCCACGGTGCTCCGGGCAAGGAGCCACCGCATTGTGGCCGGGAAGGGAAGTAGCTTGAGTGGCTGCGAGTGGCCGCCGTTCCTTAAATTCCGACTGCCGCCAGGAGCAGGACATGGCCTCACTTGCTGTGCTGGGTGACACTTCATGGCATTCTCTGCCCGGTCCGTGTCTTTCAATGTAGACCGGACAGTGAGGGGCCCAGCTCAAGAGCAAAGATCATAGAGCAGAGAGGGTCAGTGGGCGATGAATAACAGGACACTGGGCGGTGGAGCTTACTCTTGTGAGAGTGCGATCAAGGGACCAATTGAGGTTACTCGCGCTGACAGAGGAGTAAGCTCCACCGTCCACTGTCCTGTTATCCATCGCCCGCTGACCCAATGCGCTCTATGTTCTTTGCTCTTGAGCTGGCCCCCTCACTATCCGGTCCTGGCAGACGCTTGCAGCCAACCGAGCTACTTCCCTCCCCAGCCACAATGCGGTGGCTCCGCGCCCAGAGCGCCATGGCAGCGGTGAGTGAGTGAGTTGATGACATGATCCCCTCCTTCTCAACGCTCCTGCCCATGCTGACCCGGGTCAACTCCCCACACGCTGTGAAAGGAACTCTCCTCCCCCCAGCAGCTCTGTCCTCTTACAGCCGCTTTCCACATTACAGCTGCTTCCCATTAACTGCCAGCAATGAGGGATAGACTTGGCTATCATTCTTGATGTTGCTGTGCAGAGGGATAGCCAAGTCTATCTTTCTTGGCTGACAACCTAACCTTCGGCCTCCAAGAAGCAGGTAAATTTTCGTGCCTTACTTTTGCATAAAAAATAGTAAGATTAAACGAGAACTTACCAGTTTGAAGTTTGATCGTTATTTTATGAGGAGTAACGTTGAGGGAATACGTGAAGAACCCCACCAGGACGCATGCGTGTCATTCTTCAAAGCAGCGGTGTGAAATCACAGATAGCTGTAATGACCAAACATAGTAAGATTAGAGAAGAGATACCAGTTGAGTATATGATCAAGGGTGGGAGCGGAGGGCACGTATTCCCTCAACGTTACTCCTCATAAAATAACGATCAAACTTCAAACTGGTAAGTTCTCGTTTAATCTTACTATTTTACTTCGGAGTCACGTGAGTGACTACGTGAAGATTTTAAAGCTCTGTGATTTCATGCCGTGGAAACGAGTCCATGCATCACATCTGCCTTGATTATGGGGAGAATAGAGTTAACATCATTAGACATCAATACGATATTGAAACCCAATGATAAATATATTAACACCAATTATTGCCCCTATTTATGGGGTAAATTATATTACAGAACTTAAATTTGTTTCTGCAAATGTTCCAGGTTCAATGACTGGTTTGTTATAAAGTCGTTGGAAAGTTTCCTCCGTTGACCATCCTGCTGTCTTGAGGATTTGGTCCATAGGAACGTCCAACTTCATAGCTGCCGATGTAGCTGCAGCCCTGCTGGAGTGAGATTTAAAATTGCTAGTGTCTACTCCAGCCTTTATTAGGACCTTTTTTAGCCATCTAGAGATGGTCTGGACTGTCACTGTTTTGAGTGGCTGTTTGTAGCTGATTAAAGTGACATTTCTTTCCCTCTGATGATCTTAGTATACTCCATATATAATAGTAAGTGTGTTACAATACAGAGACGATCATCTGTCGGGTAGGCCCTGAATTCTGTTTTTAGGCCTGCTGACCCCTGTCTGTTCTGTTTGACTATTTCATTGATGTGAAAAGTTAAATTTCCAGATGAAATAATCATGTTGTCCAGCCTTAGTTTCTGTAGCGATTGGACCCTTTGTGCCGTGACCAAGGCCATCAGCATGACTGTTTTCATAGTCAGTTTCTGTAGGGACAGAGCTGTAGCTGGAGACCAGTTTCTTAACATGGTCAGTACAATGCTCACATCCCATATTTGGGAGTACCTGGTTCTTGGGGAATTAACATTAAAATGCCCCTCATGAGTTTGGTTACCAGGGTGTGTCCCAACAGAATGCCGCTCTGTTCCTTGCCACAGGTATGTTGACAGAGCACTTCTGGCGCAGTTGATGGCACTATGACTGAGCCTCTCATCGTAATGGAGGCTTGCCAGGAATTACAGAACAGACGGGATGTTCATAGATCTGTGGGTGATGTTTATTGTTGTGACAGTACTTCCCATTTCTTGATGACACCAAGTACTGTTTTTTGGTGGACTGTCTGTGGGCCGCTGAAATAATATCCACTGTTCGGTCCGTCAGTCCCAGGTGTAGTAGAGGTGCTTTCAACTCTATAAATTAATAGATTTATATAATTATGACATGGGTAACTACCCCTTGTTGCGGGAAGAACCAGTAAATTAGGTCTATGATGGATGGTGATGCATGGTTCTAAAACCATGTCGTGTATCACCGGGACCCATGGTTCAGTAGGCCAATCGGGTACTATCAAAATACCAGACGCGGAGTCTACTGTATATTCCTAAATACCCGACTGATGAGGCAGAAGGAGGGAATGCATAAATAAATAATCCCCCAATGCATCTGTACCACTGCCCCAGGTTCTGGTTCCCATGAACATAATTCGATAACTGGTGAGAGCATGGATGCGAATAGGTCGATATCTGGTGTTCCATACCGTGCTGTAATTTCAGCAATACATTTTTTATCCAACATCCATTCAGTGTGTTCATAGAATTAGCGTGACCTGTTGTCTGCCACTAATTCAGTTTACCTGGTAAGTAGGTAGCTGATATCCAAATATCTCTCTGGATACACTATTGCCAAATTGTGTTGGCCAGATTGTCACATGATGTCGATATGTTTCCACCCATATGGTTGATATATGCTACCACGGTGGTGTTGTCAATTTGTAGTCTAACTTGCTGGTGATATAACCCAGGACAATATGACTTAAAGCCATGGAATGCACTCAACATTCCCAGGTAGTTTATGCCCAGTGTTTGTAATAATGATGCCTCCTGTGCATTCCATCTCCCCCACAGCTGGAGATGGAATTGGTAGCATCCCATCCAAGTGCACTGGCATCAGTATGTAGTTCCATAGACGGGTAGCTGATAATGTTTGGATCGGAACAATGCCCAATGTTATGTTTCCACCATTTTAGTTCAATTGTGGCCTCTGTTGGTAGCTTCATTGGTCTGTCAGAATGACCCCCATAATTTTTGAGTGCACGAATGTTTGCCCTCTGTAATTTTTGATAATGTAAAGGTCCGATTTGTGTGGCTGGAAACGCAGCCACTATAATGCCAATTATTCTTGCTACCAGTCTGATGGATGGTTTTGTTTTGCTGCAAGCCTACATTAAGGCTGTAACCTTTTCTTTCGGCAAAGTCACTGACATGTGAACTGTGTTAAGGGTGTACCGCAGATGATCCATTGTGTTAAATAACATCTGTGGTCACCTCTAATGGGTACTGTATAGTAAGCATCTTTTAATACGATGCTTGCCATGTAGTAACCTAGGAATCAATTGCTTAGCAGTAACAAAGGTTCCCATCTAGTAATGAATATATAGTACGAAAGTATTCAAATTATTCAAATCTATGATGATGTGGCAACCACCATCTAGTTTATGATAAAGATTTTGGACACAAATTCCTGTGATTCGTGTTGGATATCCTCCATTACTCCTTTTTTATATGGGCACTGTAGTTCAGCATGCGCTTTTGATTTTTTCTTTGCCTGTAAGCACGGACATTCGGTTCGGTACATGCTGAACTAGAGGATTATGTTTTGTATAAATTCTATCGTATAACCCTATACTTCTGAAAATATAAGTGTCGGTAGTTAATTTATTCCATGCATCCAGATAGAATTGTAATCTCCCACCAACCTCGTAAGGAACCAGACCCACCTACCTCCATGGGTACTATTGGTAGGTTTGTTACTTTTTCGGCATCCTCCGTGGACGTTGAGGTGCCGGTGTCTGATTCTGTAGTTGGGTCGGTGTTGAGGGTTAGCGCATTCCACAGGAAGTAGTTTTTAGACGTTGCTTTAATGATCCCCAGGGTTTTACCCACTTTATCAAGTTCTTTTACCTGTTTTGATAAGTTGCCTCCAAATAGTAATATTGGTGGTTTGGAGGTTCCAGGTTTGCATAGGCCTGCAAATTAGGGTCTAAAGCCGGTTGGATGGCACTTCTTCTAATGCTGTTTACTCGTATTGGTAGTTGCAAAATAAAGCCAGTGCATCCTGGTGATCTTGTGTCATGTCTTTTTTGTTTATTGTGCGGGCGAAACCCGTAATTCCCACTGTTAGGACTTTCTGAACTTTCTGTTGTTACAAGTCCCTGGCTCTGCCATGTTTTCAAATACACTGGTTGACACTGGGAACATTCAGTGTTTTGCAGTTCCCTGATGGTAAGTGTCTTCCAATAGGTTTTCTTGCACCCCATGTGCACTAGGGGTATGTTCTGAACCCCTCTTCAGGTTCAGCCCAGAATTGACCCCCTATACTCCCCTCTGATGAGGGAGAAACACTGTGCAGCCCTACAAGAGGTACTGCTGTAGGACTTACTAGCTGCCCCCTGTGACTAGTCTCCATCTCCCGGAGCCTGCCACTTACCTGCTCCAACAGCCGCTCCAGCTGGCTCCGATGCTCTCGGGCACTGGCCACTCGCTGCTGCTTCAGTTCCTGCAGCCGCTCCAACCCGCTCCAATGCTCATGGTCACTGGCCGTCGTGGCTGCTCCTGAAGCCGCTACTCCTGAAGCCGCTCCTGCTCCAGTTCCTGCAGCCGCTCCTGCTCCAGTTCCTGCAGCCGCTCCAACCGGCTCCAATGCTCACGGGCACTGGCCGTCGCGGCTGCTCCTGAAGCCGCTCCTGAAGCCGCTCCTGCTCCAGCTCCTGCAGTCAGCCCAGGATTGACCCTCCGTGCTCCCCTCTGATGAGGGAGAAGCACTGTGCAGCCCCACAAGAGGTACTGCTGTGGGGCTTACTAACTGCCCACTGTGGCTAGCCTCCATCTCCCGGAGCCTGCCACTTTGGAGTATTTCCTCCAGCAGCCGCTCCAACCGGCTCCAATGCTCACGGGCACTGGCCGTCGCGGCTGCTTTTGAAGCTGTTCCTCCTGCAGACGCTCCAACCGGCTCCAATGCTCACGGGCACTGGCCGTCGCGGCTGCTTTTGAAGCTGCTCCTCCTGCAGCCGCTCCAACCGGCTCCAATGCTCACGGGCACTGGCCGTCGCGGCTGCTTTGTTCCCCGCTCCCAGCCGCTCCAACGCGCACGGGCACTGGCCGCTCGCGGCTGCTCCTAAAGCCGCTCCAACCGGCCCCAATGTGCACGGGCACTGGCCGCTCGCGGCTATTCAGAGTCGGACTCATCGGAGTCAACGACTCTGTTGGTTTTTTGCTTCGCTCTGCCGCCCGGCCGTGGCCGGTGCGGGAGCGAAGTCGGGCACAGCTGTTCCCATTACGGGAGATTGGCGTGCCGTTGGCTGCTGCTGCCGGCTGCCCGCAACTCCGCAGTTCTCCCCCGCCAGCTTTCCCGCAGCCTTCGTGGATCTGGTCCATGTCTCCACCTGTAAGGTAAGCGGAAGGAACGCAGAGTCTCCTTACCTGCTGTTCCCGACTTCCAATTTTTGCCGCTAAGGGGAACGTCGATCCCCCTGCTGTGACTCGTTGCAATGCGTGTAGCGATATGGCACGCATGCGTTCTGGCGGGGTTCTTCACGTAGTCACTCACGTGACTCCGAAGTAAAATAGCGGCTTCATTGCCAGGAAATACGGTATATTATTTTGAAATACTTTATTAAGAGATAAGGCTTTTGAAGGCAAAGTAATTTGTCTTCAAAAGACTTATCTCTTAATAAAGTATTTAAAAAACATATACCGTATTACTTTATAAAAGTCGACTGACTGCCAACCGGAGAGGAGAACAAACTGCGCATGCGCAGTTTTAAAGATTTTTTAGAAGCCGACTGACTGCCTACCCAGAGTAAACACTCACGGCACGTGTCTGGTCCAAGGATAGGTCAGGACTGCTCTCTAGTTGGCTCAACTATCTCCTCTAGCACTTATTCCACATACTCACCTCCCTCAGAGAAAAAAAGTTGCTCCTCAGGTTCCTATTAAATCTTGCCTCTCTTACCTTAAATCTATGTCATCCGGTTCTGGTTGCCCGGGGTAAAAGACTTTCACCCAAACCATTTTCCTCATGATAATATACACCTCATTAACATTACCCATCTGCCCGCTGCATTCCAAGAAATAAAGTCCTCACCTGCCCAACTTTTCCCTATAGCAGAGTAGATAAAGTACGCAGAGGCAATAATTTTGTGGTAATTTTGAGGAAAACATTATATTACTATGTAACATCTGTCAGATGTGAATTGAAAGTATGTTGGGGTACTAATAGGAGCAACATCCAGCCATCTGTTAGCACTACAAAAGTCGCAAGGATGCCAGAAAGCAAATTTATTTAGGTTTCAGATTCAGATTCAGATTCAGAAAACTTTATTGTCTGTCGTAACAGAAAATCTTCTTTGACGTGGCTCAACATACAACCAGGACACTGTACTGATAAGCAGTCATACAACACAGATTTCTGCGAGCACACACAGTGTGTATAGATCTTAAAAGCAAGTATAAAGATTAAAAACTGTAAATATAGACAAGATAAAAGTTGTGGATACGTGCAACGTGACAGTGCGTCAGGGTTAATTTGTCCCTTGGTCATTTTTTATTTAAACTGTTTATGGCAATGGGTATGAATGAATTTCTGTGGATGTTTTTCTTGGATAGGGGGACTTTATATTAATTTATTTATTCTTATCACATGTACCGAGGTACAGTGAAAACTTGTTTAACATGCTATATAAACAGATCAGATAATACCACATATGATTACAATCAAGCCAAACTCAAGTACAATAGATAAAGCAAAGGGCAAGACACGAAGTACAGAATACAGTTCTTAGCATTGTGACGCATCAGTTCCATTGACTTAGTTCAATGTCCGAAATGGGATAAAGGTGAATCAGACAGTATCTTAGCTTATGGAAGCACCATTCAGAGGCTTGATAACAGAGTAGAAAGAGCTGTTCCCTAGTCTGGCGGTGAACACTTTTAAGACTTTTGCCCAACAGGAACAAAGAGAAGAAGGAATTACCATATTGGAACAAGTCTTTGATTATATCCCAGATTATTGATTTAGGACCGTATTGGGCTCCACTCAAGTTCAATAGAATGCCCATGACCAATGATCATGATCATTTGTGCACCATTAAAGACATATGAATTTCTGGGCATTTGGATTTTACAAATATCACCACCGAGTAAAATAGCAATGTCAAATTCACCCAGAGAGTTGTGAATTTGTGGTTTTCACCCAGAGAGTTGTGAATTTGTGGAATTCCCTACCACAGAGGGCAGTGGAGGCCAAATCACTGGATGGATTTAAGAGAGAGTTAGATAGAGCTCTAGGGGCTAATGGAATCAAGGGATATAGGGAGAAGACAGGCATGGGTTATTGATTGGGGATGATCAGCCATTATCGCAATGAATGGCGATGCTGGCTCGAAGGGCTGAATGGCCTCCCCCTGCACCTATTTTCTATGTTTCTATGTTCTAAATTTGAGGCACAATTACAGTAATAAGATTTTAGCCAATACAGCTTTGAGCTCTCCGCTAAAGAACAGGCAATAAAGTTTCAAGAAAAGCACACAGATGTAACTGAGATAATTGGACATTATTTCCAGCATTGCAAATAATCCTAAATAGATATAAAATCACAAAATTATGGTCAATTTATTTAAAAAATTACAAATTGCTATTAATTGAATAGAAAATTAGGAAGTGATTAAATAAAGAAAGGTAATTTTTTTCTGGTAAGAATGGTAGTGACGACTCGGATGAGGGATTATCGATATGAAAATGGCACCAAGAAGGATAAGAATGTGAGGAACAATTGTTAGGACGTCAGGCAGAGGAAAGTGTATGAAGGTTGAGGGAGTTAAAGGCTGTGATGAGAGAACAGAATCATAGGGACAATTTAGGATCCTTCTATGCACAGAATGATGAAGAACGATGGGGCATCTGTCAGGGGGGCACCAAGAATGATGGGGGACCCAGCGAGGGGTGGGGTGGGGCGAGGAGAGAGAGTGCCTCCTGCCACATGCGGCGGCAAGCTGTAGATTGGACTGTTTAATTAATTTTTGCAACTTTGTCGGTGCCAAAACGTGACGACACTTGTGTACTCATTAGGTGAGGTCTGTAATATGATTTTACTGTGTTGTGTGCAAAACAAAGCATTTCACTGCACCAAGGTGCGTGTGACACGAAGGTATCATTGAGTCAGACATCACGGACATGATGGGCTGAACAGTGTCAGTGTGTCCTTTAATTGGCTGCAAGTCGATGGTGAAACATTGATTCTGATATGTCTTTTAGATAGCGCAATTTATGCAAGCTGGAATTAATTGAGTTCACTTTAAGTCGTTTCACTTCAGGTTAATAATTAAATTTTAAGTAGAGCAGAAGGAGAACTCAAGGGGAGGTGATGGTCAGATCAGAAACCCCGTAGCATAACAAAGTTAAACTCAGCAGATTACCTTTTTTAATTTTTTCAGAATTTCATTATAAATTGTAGGAACTCAAATTCATCATTATAACTAAAGAGCCATAGAGATGTGCAGCATGGAAACAGGCCCTTTGGCCCAACTCATACATATCAATTAATTTGCTTAATCAAGCTAATCCTGCTTGCCTGCACCTGGCCCATATCCCTCCTAACTTTATGTATTATGTGACAATAAATGAACCTTTGAACCTTTGAACTTTTATATCTATTATTAACTGCCTAGGTACCTTTTAATTATCACAATTATAGCCACCTCAACCACTTCCTCTGGCAGCTGTTCCTTATACCCACCACCCACCGTATGAAAAAAAATATCCCTCAGGTCCCTTTTAAATCTTTTCCCTCTCATCATAAACCAGTGGAACACAAATTTCTGGAGTAACTCAGTGGGTCAAACAGCATTTCTGGGGGACGTGGATAGAAGACTTTTCATGGCAGGACTGCTTCAGACTCAGAAGAAGGAGCCTGAAGAAGAGTCCCGACCTGAAATATCGCCTATCCATGTCCTCCGGAGTTGCTGCCTGACCCACTAAATTACTTCAGCTCTTTGTGTTCTATGCAAGATTCGACCTTCTGCAGTTCCTTCTGTTTCCATAGAAAAAAATGGCTAGCTAAAGAGCAAGTAGCAGTATGTTCCATAATCTGTGTCTATACTGTACCACACAGCTTGGGAAAATCCAAGTGCACCCATATCTGACCGCATTCTGCCCCTAGACACACCGGTGAGTGTAGGGGGCTACCATAACTTAATGAGGCTAGGACCTGAATGCATTTTACACCTGAGCCTTCAACATTTCACCAGCTATAGTCAGTGCAGTCCGTTCATTGGAATGGTGCCAGTGACCTTTGTTTAAAAACCTATGTTTCGGCATAATTTTGTTACGTTTTCATTGATTATTTTTTAAGCAAATTAATATTATTTCCTTGCTTATAAAAACAAATAGATCATGTTTCTAAAGAAATAAGAAGAAATATGTAATTTCACAATTACCTGTTGTGCCCCAATTTCCATCAATTTCACTTCCCTTTCCCCCCCCCCCCCAGATTCTCTCTCTCTCTCCTAAACACTAGGACAATTTACAGTGGCCAACCAACCAATCCACTTGACTTGGGGGTGAGAGGAAACCAGAGGATGGCCATGGGGAGAACTTTCAGACTCCACATAGTCAGAGCAAATGTTAGGATTGATCCGGGACAATGAAGTTGTGATATCCGTTAGCTGTGCAACAGTGCGAAAAGACTAACTCTGTATCTCATTCCACAGCTGTCTGACTTGTTGAGTGCATCCAGTGTTTTCTGTTTTCATTTCAGATATCAGGCTTGTGTAGCTTTTTGCATTTTCAAGTCTTACGAGAACTTTCCTTTAGGTTGAAGTTGCTCTTTGACATTGTATTTCATTGTGTTAATGCAAGCTGTGTTAATGCAAGACAGCAAAGACAATGCCCCTGAAATTCCAATAGACGACAAAATATAATTAACTCTCATTTGTTCCACACACAGTTCTGCACTAGATTTTCTGTTCTCCTGTGACATCCTGGAGATTTTTGCCATATGCCTGAGAAACCAAGTGAATAAAAGAGTAGACAACACAGAAATAACCATAGAAAATGCTGTAAATACAGAGCAGATCAGGCAGCAACTATAGTAAGTGTTAATGATTCAGATTAATAAACTTTCATTCAGAACTGTACAAATTCAAGTATTGTAACTATCAAACTACTATTTGTGAATATCACAGTCATGAACCAGAAAAGAAAGACAAATTGATGAAATAAAATTAGAAGATTATGCAGAGCATGTCATGAAAAACAACAGTAAAATGTCCCTTGGTTAGATTGGACAGCCACCAGAAACAAGTGTGAGTATAAGGAAGATAGACACAAAATGCTGGAGGAACTCAACAGGTCAGGCAGCACCTCAGGAGAAAAGGAATAGATGATGTTTGCGTAGGAAGGAACCGCAGATGCTGATTTACACCAACAATAGGCACAAAATGCTGAAGTGACTCAGTGAGAATAAGGATGTGTGGTTCATGCGCTCTGATTTCAGTGCAGACTGCACGGCAGTCTAATTATAATGGTTCCTGGGGACACCAGCACAATCTACTGGTAATCAGCTTCATGCATCAGTAGGGTTCTGTTTTGTGAATGGTTGGCAGCAATTAAAATGTGATTGCATTGCTTGAAGCCAACCCTGCCTCAGATAGGGGTGGTGGAAAGTAGTAGAGCTGCACCATATCTAAGGAGAACAGGAAAATGTCCCCTCACGCAGGCAGTGGGAAAAGATAGCCCAAAAAATGAATGCCCATAATGATGTCACCAGGACCTTGACACAATGCAGCAAAAAGTTAGCTAAACTCTAGTGAGTGTACCCTGAGTGTTACATCCCAGCATCTACACCACTACTCCCAGCCACTACACAGTTCATCATTCATTTACTCCATCATTCAGTTACCAACAATCTCCAGGAAACTGAGAAATTTACCACACTGAAGGCACCCATTAGCACCATTGCATCCAAGCCAACGAGAACTGTTAAAGGCAATCTCATTTCCCTGCCAGTAGGCCTGTATGATTATTAATCATCCATGTATTTCTTGTGTGTGGTCGCTTCACACTATCAGACAGAGAATTCCAGACCACTACTTTCAGAAAATGTATTCTTCCTCATGTCCATTCTGATCCTTCTATTGATTACCTTAAATCTGTCCCTGTATTGTAGACTCCATGTTTAGATTAGTCTAATTTACAGCCTGGAAACAGGACCTTCCGCCCACCAAGTCCACGCCAACCAACGACCACCCGTACACTAGTTCTATCTTATCCCATCCTATTTGCATCCTACACACCGGGGGCAATTTACAGAGGCCAATTAAACAAAAAACCTGGAATGTGGGAGCCAACCAGAGCACCCAGGGAAAATCAGGCAGTCACAGGGAGAACATACTAATGGTGTACAGCCAACATCTGAAGTCTGGATTGAACCCCAGGTCTCTGGTGCTGTAAGGCAGCAACTCTACCACTGCACCATGGTGTCGCCCTGAGAGGAAGAGTTCCTTCCATGCAGGCCTCTCATAATGTTATACACATTGATTACATTTCCACTCTGTCTTATCTGAAACAATAATGTCCCCAGACTAAACAGCATCTCCCCATGACGGCAATTCTCCATCCTTGGCAACGAGCTTACATATCTCCTTTGTTCACCCTGTGAATAGTAACAAATCCTTGCTGTAATGTGGGAAATTGAACATTACACAATACTCCAGCTGTGGCCTAACTATACGTTCTACCGAAGATAGACACAAAATGCTGGAGTAACTCAGCCGGACAGGCAGCATCACTGGAGAGAAGGAATGGATGACGTTTCTGGTTTGGGGTCTTTAGAAGTCTGCAGAAGGGTCTCAACTCAAAATGTCACCCATTCCTTCTCTCCAGAGATGCTGCCTGTCCTGCTGTGTACTCCAGCATTTTGTATCTATCTTTGGTTGAAACCAGCATCTGCAGTTCCTTCCTACACCTATATTTTACACGCTGCAGCCAATTAAAGCAACTAACCTGTATGCCAGTGGACTTCTTCACCAAGATCCTTACATCCCACACATCTCAGTATCTTATTATTCATAGGGTCAATGCTTTGTTTCCTCCCCAAATGCATTTTCTTACATTTTTCTGGATCAGGCAAGATTGGATTTTAATTGTCACATTTTTCCTCCTTCATTAATATCTTACTGCATGTTGTTTTCTCATTATCAGCCACATCTTCAATTTTACACTGATACATAAAATCAACAGGCATCCCTATATCCGCACACTTCCCCTATTCTGTTTTTTCCATCTTTATCATTTTGTCCAACTCGCCTGCTCTTGGAAATTTCCCATGGTCATTCCAGTGGAAATACTTGCTAATGTGTTCATGCTCTGACATCAACTGGTTTGTGCAGGCATCTTACAGTCAGTAGGATGTTCTTCATAGTCACAACTTCTGCACTTGAGCAACTACAGTAAGCACCAAAGAACAAGCTAGCGTCAGCTATCCTGTAAGTTGTAGTTGATTCTTTTAAAAAGCTTTTTACACGTTCAGCTGTGTGGCATAAATGGGAGTAAAGGGCCTGTCCCACTTGGTGATTTTTTCGGCGACTGCCGGCGTCATTGACTAACGTATCAGGATCGCCGAAAGATTTTGAACATTATAAAATCCAGCGGCGGCAATAAAAATGTTGCGACACTTGAGGAGACACCACGCGTCAATACAAGTCATGCCGCATCACGCCACGACTTTTACGGTGACCTGATACATCAGTCAATAATGGCAACAGTCGCCGAAAAAATTGCCAAGTGGAACAGGCCTTTAACGAGCTCCAAGTTGACCACACTGGCATCAGTTCAATGTTGTTTGTTTAATTTAGTTTAGAAACTAAAGAAAAGGGTCAAGGAAAGAGCGTTCACATCGCGGCCCTGTTTCCACCAATCTTTCCACCACCACGCACAAAAAACAAAAAGAAGCTCAAGAAGCGCAAGACGTATGCAAATGCCGAGAAGTGTGGTCAGCTCTGGCTGAACAATTTCTAATCTTGTGATGTGGACTCGATAAGGAGTTTAGTAACAGCACGGAAAGAGGCCCTTTGGCCCACCATGTCCATGCTGACCATCGATCATACATTCTTGTTATCCCACTTTCTTATCCACTCCCTACAGAGCTCAACTAACCTACAAATCTACATATCTTTCAGATGTGGTGGAAAAAACAGCAGCTCATAGAGGAAACCCACATGGTCACAGGGAGAACATGCAATTTTCATACGGACAGCACCTGAGGTCAGGATCAAACCCAGGTCTCTGGTGCTGTGAGGAAGCAGCTCTACCATCGGCGCCACTTTGCTGCTCACAATGCTGTATGCCGATATATAGCATGATACGCCCATTTACCATATTTCCAATTAATTTCAGAACTGCGCTTACAGCACTTTCACAACTGCAGTAGGACTAGCATAACTAGCATGTCTAGGACAAGAGATCATAGCCTCAGAATTAAAGGACTTCCTTTAGGAAGAAGACGAGGAGAAGATTCTTCAGTCAGAGGGTGGTAAATCTGTGGATGATTTTTTTGCCACAGAAGGCTGTGGAGGCCGTCAGTGGATATTTTCAAGACATATTAAGAGATATATTCTTGATTAGTACGGGTGTCAGTAGTTATGGGGAGAAGGCAGAAGAATGGGATTAGGAGGGAGAGATAGACCACCCGTGATTGAATGGCAGAGTAGACTTGATGGGCCGAATGGCCTAATTCTACTTCTATTCCTATACTCCTTATGACTTTATGATTGTGGAAAAATAAATCCTTAAACATCTAGTGCCACGTTTGGTCCCCAAATGGCATATGTAGTCCCCTGAAACCAAATGCCTTGCCTTGATCATTCTGCATTTCATACACATGAGTACCAGCATCCATTAGAAATCTGAGAATTAAGTGACATGTTTTATTTTAATAAAACATAACTGGGAACAGCTGGATTCAGTGGTTGCCAACATGTTGGATTGTTACAATGACAACTACGGTACAGACAGCTCAGTGGGTGCTGGGGCTATCATGAGTAATAAATGTACCATCAGATTAGCTTGAAAGTCACTGCGATATTTAATCAAACAAAAGGAATATTCTGCAACAGTTAGAAACCCTAATAATACCACCTGAAGCTCTGATTTTTGTCAGTGTCAAATATTAGGAGAACAACTCTTGTCAATTTATATTGAATTAACAACATAATTTCAAAGCTGAAAATCGACGTGACGTGGATGTTATTCTAAGCGTTTGAAAGAGCCTGATTGAAATTCACACTTAGTTCTGGCACTCGTGCAGCCAGCAATGGAACTGTCTTCAGAGGGACAATCAATGGAGCTCGGGGTTTGTGCTGAAATTGTAAATAGCAGCTCCTCAGAAGTGCACTCGTGTCACTGTGGGATTTGCACTACAGCAGAGGGGAAGGTGCTCCTGTTAAGAGTGAAGGGAAAGCTCGCTGCATCAATTTATTTCAGAACAGGCGAGTAGTTTGAAATCCTCCCGCTGGTGTTGCAATGAAGGTATTAAACCTGTCAGGTTAACAACCAAGGGATGCAAGTAAACTCTTGGATATCACACCCTGCAAAGGACACTGGTAAACATAGATTGATAAAATCCAACCAAGCAAAGGATATGACATTTTAAAAAATAATTTAGGAACTGGTGCATATATTGCATTTTTTAACATTTATAACGATTAAACTTTTAAACACCGAGTGATGCTTGACTGATCGATACTTCCATATATGGAGGCTATCAATGGATAATGGGGTTGTCACTGTGATTCATTTCACATAAAAATCCATTTATATCATCAGACACCGCGAACTGTGTTTGGCTTTCCTCAAAACATTGCGACACGTCAACATCACATCTTCCACAGTGATCATTGTCAGACTGATGATAAGAGAAGAACTTCTGTCACTTCAGCTGACACAAAATATGATCTTAATAACACAGGCAAGTATCTCTTCAGACTGGAATGAAGGCTGTCTAGTCAGGAGATAAGCAAACTCCAAGAGGAACTGATTGGGAGCTGCTCTGTGGTGATCTACACCTGACTGCTTTAGCTTTGCTGAATTCTTAACAAAGTTCTGAAGGAATGACGGCAGCCATTGTGCTGGAATGGATCACATGTTGTTCCTTGGACACATGCCAACACACAATTGATTAAAATACAAGATGTGGTGCCACAGAGGTATTAGCATCAAAGCCAAGTGTCACATCCCGTGAGCAACATCTTTGACATTGCACCACTGCGCCATGAATGCATCGTGGGGAAATTTTAACATTACATTATTTTCTCCAAGCATTCAATCAAAAGCATTCGTGTGATGTTAATGAAGGCAACTAAAAATAGAGCACTTATCAATGTGCATTTAAACCACAAAAGGTGTCAATGAAGTAATTTCTAACAAAATAAAAAACCTATGCATTTTGTCAAAGTATAAAAGCAAGCTATAAGAATTGCCCAAGCGCCATCCATTAACAGTAATGGTTTATATAAAATAAGCGAGTACCTATTTAAAGTGCATTTTTGTCTAAATTTATGATGCAGATAGTCAAATAACATTGATCAGATTCTATAAGAAGCACAAGGCATGTTCTGAATAATCTTATTTTTTATGATTGAGACGGGACGACAGATGGCGCAATGAGCTAAGTGTTCGGCTGGCAACCGGAAGGTAGCCTGTTCGAATCCCGCTTGGAGTGCATACTGTCGTTGTGTCCTTGGGCAAGACACTTCACCCACCTTTGCCTGTGTGTGTCCTTGGGCAAGACACTTCACCCACCTTTGCCTGTGTGTGTGGATGTAATTATGTGAAGCACTTTGGGGTCAATGCAAGTTGACTAAAAATGTGCTATATAAATAAAAAGAAAAGAAAAAGAAAAGAAAGAAAGAAACTGCAATGAAACGCCTTCAATTGCTGGTTCACCTTGGGAAGTCTTTGGCAAAGGGAGGAAGGTTGGTGTAAACTTAGATGCAGAAGTAGATTCTGCCAATTGCCCTGAGTTATAGTAAGAGTTTCCGATGTGGGGGGAGTCCAGAACCAGGGGTCATAGTTTAAGAATAAGGGGTAGGCCATTTAGGACTGAGATGAGGAAAAATGTCTTCACCCAGAGAGTTGTGAATCTGTGGAATTCTCTGCCACAGAAGGCAGTGAAGGCCAATTCATTGGATGTTCTCAAGAGAGAGTTAGATTTAACTCTTAGGGCTAAAGGAATCAAGAGATATAGGGAAAAAGCAGGAAAGGGGTACTGATTTTAGATGATCAGCCATGATCATATTGAATGGCAGTGCTGGCTCAAAGGGCTGAATGGCCTACTCATGCACCTATTTTTCTATATTTCTCTGATTCTGTGAGATCTAGAAGCCTCAATGAGAACACAGAAATAAATAGCAAGTAACAGAAGGATTTATGGGCCTGTCCCACTTAGCCGACTTTTTAGGCGAGTGCAGAAGACTCTGCACTCGCCACATGGTCGCCACATGTTCGCTGATGGTCTCTGGTGAGTCTCCTTCATGGTCGCGAGGAGTTCCCGCATTCTGGGAACTAGTTGCGACCTCAGTATGTTTGCCGCAAATCTTTCAACATGTTGAAAAATTGGTCGCCATGGAGAAAATCGATAATCCTGTAGTCGTAGGTGCAGTTTTAAGTGGGGTTGCCAAGTAGTTATGGGTAGGCGAGGTAGTTGTAGGTAGTTTTAGTTAGTCGCCTTTGCTGTCCGGTCATTTTCATTGGCTCATTGTGTAAATTGCTCCCCCCATTTTATCATTCATGATAACCCTCATCATAAATGATAACTAAGTGTGTCCATTATATTTCCCATCTATCAGCAACACAAGATGATGATGTTTCTTCCCAGAATTTTGTTAAGCTTCCTGAGTTTTCATGGGCATAGCTTCACCATTTCTGTCTGATGAGTTTTCACCTCCCGAGTTTTCGTGGGCGCAAATTCCCTCCATCCGTGTTGCTGCCCAGTCTTCCATCACCTTCCACAGTTGAACCTAAAACCTAAAATTCCTGAAAAACCTGGGACAAAGCAAGTTACCATCATGCACTCATGCTTTCCCATACATTCTCTATAGTTCTGCAATACTGTCCCTATACGAACCTATTATATTACCCTATTACTAGATCCCTATTCCTATTCTGTTCCCTGATATACTTTTCATTATTCTATGATCGACAGTAATCAGCCCTCTTCATACTCACACGATGTTATAATATGTATATCAAATGACGGGTAATCATATAAATTTCACCTGGGTTCAGTCCAGAATTCCCTGCAGGCGTGACTCCAATTTAACGCAAACCATGATAAATGTTCCAATTCAACCAAATTCAGCCTTCAATTTACTATTTCAAATTTCGGTGTCCATCTCATCCTTCTCATTACACAGCATCGTAGCCAATAATACAATTCCATTCCAATTCCTGTGGAATTCCCAGCTGTTCAAATTTAAACAATCAATTTCCATGTGCTATCAATTTCATCATAAATCCAATCAGGACTACCGAACCCAGGGACAATTTATTTCCACCTTGATAATAGAAGACGCTTTACCATCAAGGGTTAAACAATTCAAATCCATCGGGCAAATATGCATCGGCTCTGCTATTCTCAATACCTATTCAAGGTTCTCCTCTCTCCTGCAATACCTCTTCTTATTTATGTATGTCTCCTCACTATGGTATTCTCCACTATGTTGGCTCTTTACTATATTGGCTTTGTTCTCTGTCTAGGTGTTCTCGCTTTTACTAGTTTCTTTTCCTATTAGATTATTTCCTAGATGGTTAGGATTGATCGTCCGAGGGGAACTCATTATCTAAATTTTCAACCTACCTCATCATTATATGTACCAACACCTTATGTTCCCATCATACTTTCTTAGCTACTAAATCGGCATTATGATTTCCAATGTCCACTTGGTTCTGTCCTTTAGTATGGGCACTACATTTTATTACAGAGATTTGTCTGGGTAGCATTAAGGCCTTCAATAAATTTATCACCAATTGTTTGTGTGTTATTTGGGTTCCTGCAGAAGTTGGAAATCCCCTATTTTTCCATAATTGTCCAAAATCATGCACCACCCCAAATGCATATCGAGATCAGTGTAGATGTTTACTTTTAGATCTTCCCCAATAATACAAGCCCTAATTAAGTGAATAATTCAGCTTGTTGTGCTGAATAGGGTGATTCAAAAGCAGCTGTTTCTACAATCTCCATCTTTTGATTAATAATTGCATACCCAGACAACCTCTCACCCCGCTGTCCAATGGATGCACTACCGTCCACATATAATGTCATGTCAGGGTCTTCCATGGGTACATCCGTCAAGTTCTCTCTCATTGATGTTTCCTCCTCTATAACAAATAGACAGTCGTGTCCTGCTTCTGCTCTTCTGGGGATGAAATAAGAAAAGAGGCCAGGTTAATTAATGTACAGTGTTTAAACTGCAATTTCGGATTGTTCAACAGGTAGATCTCATACTTATTTTGGCGGGCCATTGTCAAATGCTGGATTTGAAGCTGCTTCAACAATGCCGACACCGAATGTGAACTGTACACTATAATTTCCTGCTGGAGTGTCAAATCAGCAGCCGATTGTAAACTATTGTAGATTGCAGTTAAGATTTGAGTGCAAAGAGGATGTCCCCTAGCTACTGGACCTAATTTGGAGGAGAAATATGCAACTGGTCTATGTCTATCCCCATGCTTTTGCGTTAATACCGAAGAGGCACAATCGGATAGAATTGTACAGTACAGCTGGAAAGGACGATCGTATAATGGCCTTCCCAATGCCGAGGCTCAAGTTCTGAAATGCTTCCTGTGCCTCGTTTGTTTGTTTAAATTCACCCTCCTTGCTGGTATAGGATGTTAGCTCCTTTGTTTCTAGAGCTATATTTGGAATCCAGGATCTGCAATAATTGACCATGCCCAGTCATTGCCTCATTTGTTTGGCTTCTTTTGGGACGGGAAATTCGCAGATAGATTCGAGTCAGCTCTTCTCAAGACTTCTTTCGGTGGCCGAAATTATAATCCCTAGAAATGTTACTTTCTCTTGAGCTACCAGTACTTTTGATCTAGATGATTTAGTAGTTGTGCAGTGTCTTCCCGATTACTGGATTCATCTTTACTAGCCACCAATAGGTCATCAACATACTGTACTAATGTTGAATTCATTTAAAACTGTAAAGTACTTAGCTGATCCTGCAGACACCTGGAAAATAAAGTAGGCGAGTTGACAAATCCTTGAGGCAACCTGGTCCAGGTATATTGTTGTCCCATCTAAGTGAAGGCAAAGACATATTGGCTGTCTTCATGAAGAGGGAGAGAATAGAATGCATGTTGTAAGTCGACTATTGAAAAGACGTTTGCTTCAGCCGGTATTTGGGCTAGGATATGGGCAGGATTGGCACTAGGGCATGAAGTGGTTCTACAACAGAGTTGATTTCCCTTTCGGAATGGGAAGAATAGGGCTATTACAGATAGATTGGCACTTCACCAATATTCCTTGTTCTAGCAAACCCCCAAATTAAATTGGCTATGCTGCTGATGGCCTGTAGCTTCAATGGACATTGTTGGATTGAAGGAGAGCCGTGTAGGAGACTTGAAGGAGAGCCCTTTCTGGAGAGCTACACGGATGGGATTGATGTTCACACTTCCTACCTGAGCAGTGTCCTCCGCCCACACTTGAGGGTCCACATACTCGTATACCTCACTTCCCAGATGATGACATCAGTGGGTAACAACCATCCTTGGGGCGTGGTAAAATTCAACAACAAATTGATTAGACAAATTTTGCTTTTGGTAATTATTCGAGTTTGCCAAGGTAATTGCTTTCATACAATCGTTCCTAGGTCTTTCGCTCTAGCCGGGAAATTCACCCTTCGAGTGATGTGAGGAGCAGCCTCGTCTGTTCTTTTCCATAACTGTGCTGGTATTTTAGCTCCCCCTTTTCCTTCCACTAGTGCCAATACTTCTATTTCCCATTCCTGGCCTTGTATGATTTAAGGAAGGTTTCCAGCTCACTATTCTTTCCACTTCTATCATATGCCAGTGTAATATGAAGTGGGGGTTCTTCATCCAGATCTAAGGACCACCATTGAGGGGTCACTATGGAGTAACATTGTCATGCAAGGTCCCAGGGGATCACTACTATGCCTCTATTGCCACATTCTATTTTTAGTTGGAAAGCACATATTGACGCATGTGCGTCAATACATCGACGCAAGGAGCGGGAATCGGAGCAGTTCGAAACTGCTCTGGCAGGTAAGCCAATTTTGTTTTCAGGAATAGGCCACTGCGGTACAGCGGGCCCGGAGTAGCCTGTGTAGCTGCCGCCGTTGGAGCTTCGAATGGGAGCAGGCGGCCGGATTTGGAGGCCGCGGTGGAGGCTCCGTAAGGAGCTGGCGGGATTCAAAATTGCGGCTGCCGGTGCGGCCAGGTCAACGACTGCTGCAAAGGATTAGCAACAGCTGGGGATGTTAAAAATAGCTGCGGCCAGGACAGCGACCACCATGGAAGCTCAGCTGCTGGGTCAGCATTCGCTGTGGGGGTTTCCGCAGCAGCTAGCATTTTAAAAATAGCTGCTGCTGGCTGAGGTCGGTTCAGTATATGCCATAGAGCAGCGTATAGCGTATGCTCTATTTATAGGGCAGCTATAAATATAGCTGGCGGTTGATAATAGCGACTGCCGCTCGGTTACGTCTATGATTATTGTGGCAGAATGGGGCTCCACTGAAGCAGGCGGCTGTTCGGAGCATCTCACGGGCAATGCCTGTACAGATTGATGCACCGAAAGGGAGTCAGCCAGAGGTCTGAGGAGGCAACACCTGGTTCAGGGTTGCGTTCTATTTCCTACCCTAAGAAACTCCGTTGAGGCTCCAGAAGGGAGCAAGGAGCTCCTGGCTTAGGAAGATTTTTGAGCTGTGTCTGTCAGACACCTGTGGGAGCAACACCTAGTTCAGGGTTGCGTCATGATAATTTCCGCTCAGTAGTGGGGACTGTTGGAGATTCTTGCATTAGTGACCAACTATGTGGATATCGATAAAACAATTGAATTCCTGCACCAATGGGGAATATGCTTCATTTTAATCATGTGAACAAAATATGATTACGGAGGCATTAACTGGCGGCTCCAGCCATATGCCTGTGGCAACACCTGGCTCAGGGTTGCAGTATTACTCCCACTCTGATGAGGGGAGTATTGTAGAATATTACAGAGGTGACTCCGATTATGGGAATATTAACAGGATATCTGAATCCCATGATTTATCGATGATATGCGGGAGCTACCAGCTCTTGTCACATATTTGCCATCCCTTTGGGGATAGGAGATTCACTGGAGGAAGATCTGGCTAAAAGTATCCAGGACATATGCAGTCCACATAAACTGCCAGACTTTTTGGATGTTCCATACGTCTATTCTATGTGTTGAGATATCCCAGTGATTATATAGGCAAGTCCAATATCCGCTCTAGAGTCATTATGGACTTTTGCAAGTCAAAAGATGGGTCTCATCTCTAGGAAGTGCAGAAAACTGTATTACAGGACCAGTAATGTAAAAAATGAGCCTGCATAAAATTGCCCAGTTGAATTCTTGAATGGACTGGAGTATTCAGGCCAATCTATACTCTGTCCATCCAAGCCCAGTACCTTTACGAGCTTCTTCATCCGTCACTTCAGGGAGAGACTCAGATACCTTCACACAGACACTCCTCACTGCTGGGCACCAAGGATCCAGTGCCTAGCCGCTTTGCGCTGTGAGTTATCAATGCTGATTTTCAGAGCGCACCTTTTCAATTCGCGCTCCCGGCAAAGATCCTATCGAAGGCGAGACCTGTATTTTAATACACCACTAATTTGGATACCAAGTGTAACCCTGGGCCACTCCTCGCCCGATGAAGTGTGTTTGGCTGTCATCAAAGCAGATGCAGTCTGCCTACTACGACCAAGGTTTTGGGCCTCTAACCCAGGAAGGGGACTCTAACGCAACCCCGCCAGGGCCTCTAACCCCACCCTGGTTTTATGGGCCTCCAACCCAAAGGCGTACTAACCACTCCTCCGTGCTTGCTAGACTCTGTTCTAATGATCTCAATTAGACCCTTTCCCAAGCCCGCGAATGAATGATCTGCTCCAACTGACGAAGTGCAGAAAATCAATGCGAAACCGCACCGTGGGCCCGATTTCCGCACTCGCGATCGAAACAGCTCAACACTCTTGATCGCAACCTTGTGTTTGGGGGACTTTTGAGACCCCGGATGAGCCCCAAATATAAATTGCTCGTTCTAAGCTTCCGCCCAGACTAGTTTCAGTAAAAACACTGAATTAAGCGCTTGAAACAATTAAATTTTATTTTAACAAAAGCGCATTACATTTCAACTACTGTACCTATCCCACTGTGGGTTCGATCCTCTTATCTGCCTGTTCAATCCCTGTAGGCTTCGCTCAGACAGAGACACTCCAGAAAGTCATCAGTCCCAAGCGCTCTTTCAGAAGATCGACCCTGGACCTCGTGGTCGCTGACTTTTATATGTCCCGGGACCTTGAGGGGCCAAACCACATGGGGGCAGTCTCTTAATAATCCAATTACAGATATCGATTAACCCCATACATAACAGACATTTCCCTAACCCAACAATACAGCAGCTCATACATTGTATAAGAAAGAAAGCTCTTGAAGGAAGCTAACAAGAACAAACATTGAAACTTGTGCCCTGAGAATCGAACAGTTTCTCCAAGGCTCAACAGTTCGAACAATCATCAATTAACAGGATGACCGTCTTGCAACATTATTTCTACTGTTTAAAATGCTTTTGCAGCAACCCAATAGAAATGATGCATTTAAGATTAGTTTGCAAAACCTCTATACATGTTATCAATTTAAGAGAAACAGGGAGAACACTTGGACCCCTTACCATCCTGCATATCAGTCTGAGCCTCGACTGGCTGGCACCAATCAAAGCCTGTAAAGTTCAGCTGACAAGGGTTAAGCAATTCTGACAAGTGCAGGGATCCTCCATTTTATGGTGTCTTTAATATAGCCAATATTAACAATTGGGGGAAAAAAACGTAAGCAGGACTTTTCAGAACCAAGGATAACCGACCGGTTAGTGTTAAATGTCCGCCGAACTTCACAGCTGTGAATCTCCGGCTTATTAAAAGTTGTTTGGCTTCTTAAAAGTTGTCTCCACTCCTTCCCCCTTCTCCCCCGTTCTCCCCCCTTTCTCCCCCCTTCTTCCCTCTTTGAAAGGACTTACCGTACACTGTGCTAGCCGTCTTAATTACAGCACCAACCTTCCTGTTCATCGCATTGTGTGTCTATATCACCTTGGCTTTTGTACCGTGTGAATTACAGACAGTGTTCCCCCGCTTGCACTGGCCCCCGCCTTTACGATGTGTTTGTGTGGGTGTGTTCCACTCTGACATTCGCTGTTCCATTTCCCGGTTTTTCAGGCGACTGCCGGCAATTTGGCAGTCCGCTGAAAAATTGCCTAAGTGGGACAGGCCCATTAGCCTTATGGCAAATATATTTTGCTGTATGCAACAAGATGCAAGTTTATGAATGTTAAAAGAGTGCAGGCTCAAAAGTGTTAGTTATACTTGTTGGACAACTATTCTTTCTGCTACTGAAACTGCCGCAAAAACTCCACAAAGCGCAATCTGTCATTAATGCTTCATCAACGACTCAGTGGCACAACCAGTAGAACTGCTGCCTCACAAGTACAGGGTGTTTCTTCGATTCAGTCCTGACCTCCAGTGCTGTGTTGAGCTTGCACATTCTCCCTGTTGTGGGTTTCCAGCTGGTGATCTGAGTTCTGCCCATGTCCCAATGACATGTGGATTAGAAAACAATCAATCCTTGTAAAGCATCCCAAGTATGTGGTAAGTGAGCTGTAGAATCTGCAGGGGCATTGCTAGGAATACAGTTTAAATAATATGAGATTTGTATATAATTGGTATAACAAATCAATGCAGACTCGTTGAGCCAAAAGGACGGTTACTGTGTTGTATACCTCAATGCCTGCTCAATTAAAAGTTCCAATAACAGAGGATGAAACAGCCCTTGTCCATGTTCAGCAAGACACTTACAGTACATGTTTCAGGTTTGGGCATAAACATTGATCCCACATGTGCACCTGTCAATTACCATCTCAAACAAGTGAGTGTAATCATCTCTTCGTTGTCAAAGGTTGATTGACGTTGTTGATTGTCCCACCATACTCTCTACTTCCTGAATGAGTGCAGTACCAGCAACACTTAGAAAATTCAACACCATCCAAAACAAAACAGGCCACTTTATTGGCAATCCATTCACGACCTCGCGACCAGTGTACCATGACTGCAATGAGTAGCATCAACAAAAGGAACTGCAATTACTACCATAGACTCCAAAATCACCAGCTACAAGGACAAGTGTAGCTGGTTTATATTAATGTGCCATCTTTTGAGTTTCCCTCTGCCTAGTCAAGCAGTGACTGAATATATTACTGTTTCTGCATCATTAATGGGCTGAATGCTGAAAGACCTTACCTGACAGTTATGTTGGGATACATTCAAGATAACTCTCACTCATTTTCTCAAAGTTAATTAGCGGAGAGTTACACAGCACCTGCCATCCCGAGCCATATTATCTTGTGTATTGAATTTTTAAAAATTAACATGCAAACCAAAATTATTCCTCGATCGGCACTAGAAGAAACAGATACAAATTGGAACCAAGAGTTTCATAAAAGATCATCAATCAGAGAGCAATCTCATTCTCAGAGCAGATGTCACAATTGTTGTGGCTTTCATAATTTTGAACACATTTTTGCCAAATTAAATAAATGTTATTGCCTCATAACACCTGAAGATGTGGGCCAATGGTTCCTGTGGCTAATATCTGCATCTTAAACATTGGAGTGATTGGCCACTGCAAAGACGAAATGTAGACAGTTGTGTGGAGCAACCATTCATAGAACATAGAGCAGTATAGCACAGGAATAGGCCCTTATTTCTGTGCAAAAAAAAAACTTGCCCCACACATCTCCTTTAAACTCTGCCCCTTGCACCGTAAAACGATGCCCTTTGGCCTTTGGTATTTCCACCGTGAGAAAATTCAGTAATTGGAGTCCTTCAAGAGAGGTGGATTGTTGTTTCTTTCACAAACCGACTGATTCTCGTGGCTGTCAACAGCAGTGGATATCAAATTCTTCCTTTAAGAAGTAGAGGGCTGCAACACTTACAAGGGAAGCTGTTCATGACAGTGATCCCTGCATCAGGTATTGATTTGTGGAAGTCAGTCAGTCAGTCATACATAGATGAGATGTGACATATGCTGTGGCTTAAAAGGTATAATTTAACTGGTAAATAATGCTATTGACATTGAGAAATGTAGGTCTAGTAGTAATCAATCTTAACATTTATCATACATTTAATTGCCATGAATATTTAAAATCCTGAACGCTATTTTGCAGAATAATTTCCACCCATTAATACTCAAGAATCACAATTAGCGAATTTGATTGCAGAGTAGTTTTATGGCGATCAATCAGGCACATTGAGCTTTCAGTAATGAGGTATTCTCAATTTATCCATATTAAAATTCAAAATGGTTAGCTTTCTGCCCATTCATTTACACATTTTCCAAAAACTCTTGCCCAGTTAAGTCTAAGGAACTCACTTACAAAGCTGTTTGATATGTCAAAATGTAGATAACATCCATGCTTCAGTGCTATCTATCACCTTTCCTTGAGTCACAAGGATTCAGCTCAATTCCTTACACAATGCATTTCGGCACTTTCATCTAATTTTCCGTGGAAGATTTTAACAAAGGCGTACTGTTCAGAGAAGACACCTTTATGGAAAAGAAAATGATAGCCTGAGGTACCATTTACCACTTCTTGCAAGAGAAGCCATGGTACTACTGTAGATAAGAAAAAGAGCAAGCAACCTGTCTAAGTGATTATTTGCTCCTCAACCAAAGAAATTGAATTAAATTCAGATCATTGTTTAGATGTAGAAACAAGGAACTGCAGATGCAGGGTTTTGCAAAGAAAGACACAAAATGTTGGAGTAACTCAGCATGTCAGGCAGCATCCCTTGAAAATATTATCTCACTGCTGCACTGTGCAATTTGCCCAATGTACTTTTCAAATTACAAATACCTAGTAAATTACAGTCAATAACCTGCAACATTGGAAGTGAAAGCAAAATTAAAGCATTCTTACTTGAAGAATGAGCAGTTTGCAAGCTGCATACATCATTCTTTTTTTCTATTAGTTGCAGAGTAATTTATGAGTTTTATATAATCTCATATTTATAAATTTACAGATTGAGGGTATCAATGACAAGGACAGTATTTAATGGACCTGCCCCACGATGCGAGTTCATTCAAGAGCTCTCCCGAGTTTTTAAAAAACCTCAAATTCGTGGTAAGCACGGAGAATGAACGTAACGGGTACGTCGGAGCTCGGGGACGTCTCTTAGCGGCTCGTAACGCTAACGGCAAGTACTCAGGAAGACTCGCTAATGGCAGGAGAGCTCGGGAAGACGTGAAGATTTTTCAACATGTTGAAAAATGTCCACGTGAGCCCTGAGTACCGATGAGCGGCCATTACCGTAAATCTCCGAGTTCGAATCAGGGCAAACACGGGAAAACTCTTTGAATGAACTCGTACAGTGGGACAGGGCTTTAACCCCCTAGTGATAGTGAGCTGCCTTCGGAACCACTGCAGTTCTGCTAGTGAAGCAACTCTCATGATTTGGACCCATTAACAATGAGGGAACATTCATGTGTTTTCAAGTCAGGATTGTGGTGTTCTCATGCACTGCTACGCTTGTCCTTCTTGCTGATAGAAGTTGCAGGTTTGGGAGTTGCTGTTATTGATCCAAGACAAGGGGTGGCATGATGGCGCAGCATTAGAGTTTCTGCCTTACAACGCAAGATACCTGGGTTGAATCCCTGTCTGTAGGAAGTTTGTACATTCGCCCCGTGACTTGCATGGGTTTTCCCCAGGTGCTCCAGTTTCCTCCCACACTCCAAAGATGTACAAGTTTGTAGGTTAGTTGGCTTGGTACAAAATTGTAAATTGTCCCTAGTGTGCAGGATAGTGTCTGGGTAAGGGAATCACTGGTTGGTGTGGACTCAGTGGGCCGAAGGGCCTGTTTCCGTGCTATATCTATAAACTAAACTAAAAAACTAACCTAAAGAAGGAACTGCAATGCATTTTTTAGACAGTAATTACAGCAGCCAAATTGTAGAAGTAATGGAGAGAACAAATGTTTAGGGTAAAGAACACAAGTGCTGGAGTAACTGAGCAGGTCAGGCAGCATCCCTCGAGAACATGGTTAGGTGACATTTCAGGTTGAGACCCTTCTTTGGACTGAAACAAGATGCACTGGCCATGCTGCAAGATGCACTGAGTGATGTCGACTGGAATATGTTCGAAGCAAGTTCCAGTGACGTCAGTGAGTTCGCGGAAGCAGTCACGGACTTCATCGCAACAGTAACCGACAACATCGTCCCCACGGTACGGGTAAGCACCTTTCCGAACCAAAAACCCTGGGTAGACAGGTCTGTTCGTGTGGCCCTGAATGCTCGCACCGCTGCCTACAACTCGGGCCTGGCATCAGGAAACATGGACGTCTACAAGGCAGAGTCCTACCGACTGCGAAGGGCGGTGAAGGACGCAAAGAGAAGGTACAGACACAAGATGGAGTTACAGATGGAGCAGCAGGACACCAGAAGCCTGTGGCAGGGGCTACGGATTGTAACCAACTACCGGAGCACCCCTCCCTCATCCGCAAGTGCCGGCACCTCCCTAGCTGATGACCTGAACTCCTTTTACGCTCGTTTCGAGAGGGGCAACACCACTCCAGGTCTGCCGACTACCGCCAATACCGCCAGCGGGCTGGCTACCGAAGCTGAAGGGAGGAATGTGCACACATTCTCGCTGTCCGAGCATGACGTGAGGAGGGCTCTGACACGGGTGAACACGAGAAAAGCTGCAGGCCCCGATGGCATCTCGGGGCGAGTGCTCAAGTCCTGTGCTACGCAGCTAGCTCCAGTGCTCACTACATTATTCAATCTCTCCCTGGACAAGTCCGTGGTCCCTGCCTGCTTCAAAAAATCCATCATTGTACCGGTACCAAAAAATGCCTCCCCAGCCTGTCTGAATGACTACCGTCCGGTGGCCCTTACCTCGGTAGTCATGAAATGCTTTGAGAGGCTGGTGAAGAAACACATCTGCGCCTTCCTCCCTCGGAACATGGACCCGTTGCAGTTCGCATACCGTCCGAACAGATCCACGGACGATGCGGTCTCCCAGGTCTTGCACACCGCTCTCTCCCATCTGGACAGCCAGAAGGGGTGCTACGTGAGGATGCTGTTCATAGACTACAGTTCAGCCTTCAACACGATAGTCCCCACCAGACTGGCCGGGAAGCTAATGGAATTGGGGCTCAACACCTCCCTGTGTGCCTGGGTCCTGGACTTTCTCACCGCCAGGCCCCAGGTAGTCAAGATGGGAGGGAATACATCGAAGTCCCTCACCCTGAGCACAGGATCGCCCCAGGGTTGCGTCCTCAGCCCCCTATTGTACTCCCTGTACACACATGACTGTGTGGCTAGGTTCAGCTCCAACTCAATAATTAAGTTTGCTGATGACACTGTGGTGGTGGGCCTGATCTCAGACAACGACGAGAAGGCCTACCGGGAGGAGGTGGCTGGTCTAGCACTCTGGTGCCAGGATAACAGCCTCCTCTTGAACATCAAAAAAACAAAGGAGCTGATCATGGACTTTAGGAGGGCACATCATCCGAGGACGTACACTCCATTGAGGATAAATGGGGATCTTGTGGATAGGGTGAACTGTTTTAAATATCTGGGAGTCCACATCTCCGAGGATATGACATGGGCATCACACGCCTCAGCACTCGTGAGTAAGGCAAGGCAGCGCCTTTACCACCTCAGGCAATTGAGGAAATTCAGTGTCTCCGAGGATCCTCCAGTGCTTCTACGCAGCGGCGGTGGAAAGCATCTTGTCCGGGAACATTACCATCTGGTTTGGGAATTGCTCTGCCAAGGACAAGAAGGCTCTGCAGAGTGTAGTGCGTTCGGCCGAACGCACTGTGTGCCCCCCTGCAGGAACTATACATCAGGAGGTGCAATTCCAGAGCCAACAATATCATGAGAGACCCCTTCCACCCCTGCAACGGACTGTTCCAGCTGCTACGGTCAGGCAAACGCCTCCGTTGCCATGCGGTGAGAACGGAGAGGTTGAGAAGGAGTTTCTTCCCAGGGGCCATTCGGACTGTAAACGCCTATCTCACCGGGGACTAACTCTACTGAACGTTTTTCCTTCCATTATTTATTATGTAAAAGAATATGTGTGCTATGATTGTGTTTATAGTTTGTTTGGTTGTTTAGTTGTTTGTCTTTTGCACAAATGTCCGCGAGCATTGCCACTTTCATTTCACTGCACATCTCGTATGTGTATGTGACAAATAAACTTGACTTGACTTGACTTGACATCACCTATCGATGTTCTCCAGAGATGCTGACTGAGCTGCTAAATTACTCCAGCACGTTGTGTCCTATTGTGTATTGACCAGTATCTGCAATTATTTGATGTTTAGGATTTAGGGTATTTGATAAGGTACCAATCAATTGGGCTGCTTTGGCCTGGATGATGTTCAGATTCATCATCCTTGTTGAAACTGGATTCATCCAGATAACTAATCTGATTGTAGCTCCTCTTCGAGTTATGGTAGGATTTCAATCTTGCCAGGGTTTGCAAGTTAGCAATGAGACCGCAAACAAGTTCCCACATGGCAGAGGAGGCCAACAGAGGTGGGTTGGCCCATGGGAATAGTTTGGAGAAGCATTTTAACACTTGTTTTGGCGTTCTAAATAATAAAGATCATATCAATAAATTTAGTCTGTGCCTATAATGGCATTCCTACTAACCCAGATGGCACATCTATGGATAGGATTTTCAAAATAAATATGACTGTGTTAACTAGGAATATTCTTCTTGGGTTCAATGTGGCAACGTTCCAGCTCATGTCAGCTATCACCTGCAGCCCCACAGCAGCCAGCAACTCTATCCTGACAGTTCCCCAAATGCTGCACATAACCCAGGTGCTTGTGAGCTGGAGAGGACAAGTGTACATCCTCTTTAGCATCTGGATAAGATCCCTGTGCATGTAGCCAGATGGGAAATGCTCTATTAGTTGAAGGTCGAATTTGATAGACACCTCCATTGTCCTCCATTAACCGAAATGTATTTACAGCTCAAACCCCGAGGTGAATGCACTAACCTAGGTAACATGAATAGACGAATTGAGTAGGAGTGCAACATTTATTTTCTAGTCAGTACAGTTTAAATATTTCCATGACAAGGGTATCTTACGCTCAACTACATGGAGCATTGTCTGACCTGCTTTCCACTGCAAAACCATATAAAGATCACTTGCAAACCATTTTGCTTTGAATACAGATTGATTCATGAACATCACAAATCTTGAAAACACTCTTCAGAACCCTGGCACCAAAAGCCAGGCAGAGGAAAATTTGGACTCCCTGCTCGCAAAATCCCTATTTGCAACACAGAATGGCTCATGCTATTCTAGATGGACTTGGCAGGGGCGGCAAGGTGCAGTTTGTAATCAAGAAATGCTCAAAATCCACAGGAAAGACAGAATCAGTGCCAAGTGTTGATGTTATCATCTATGCAGGGAACTGTTAACTGATACTAACAAGAAATCATGCGGTGGAACAGAACTGCCACTTACAGTATATCATCAAACAGCTGCTTCTCTATTCCTCACCATGCTCTAACAATAACACAGTGGGCACCAAGGAAGAACTGAAGCCATTCCTGTGGCAGTATTTCAAACACATTGCTGGGTGATTCTTCAGTAAGTGTCTACTTTGGTGTCACCTACTTCGATGCTGTATGTAAGGAAAATCCATAATTCTATCCCATTTTCTCTTTTTCGATATTGTTACTAAACATAATCCTCATAAATAAAGATTAAACCCTAAATGAATAAAGTGTTATCTTTTAATTTTTTCCCTGATGTTCGATGCCCCCCTTAGAAACCGCATGTCCCGATGGTTACTTGTGAAATTTCAAGTCGGCGTATTTATTTAATGGGGGTTCTATCTGAAATGAAAATACTTTTAACGGTAGGTATTAATAATTAAAATATTTATCACCCTTAAAAAACTTCCTCTATTCTTGATAAAATTATAAATCTTACCGTTTATTTCAAAAATGTCTTGTCCTGACGATTGGAGTCATTTACCGTCACTCACCTTTGTTGAGCAATCCCTCATGGATTTAAATGGAATAGACGCGCACTTCTGCCCTCAAAAGACCGCGGAATTCGAAAGTCCCCATCCTTGTGAATTTCTCCTGATTCGCGGGACGAGAAGCGTGTGAAAACTCAGTTTTTTGCTGCAGAACGGGTATGTACCTTTAATCAGCGCCACCTCCGAACGGTGTTGAACTCTTAGAAAATAAAGAAAAATTGTTCTTTTGGTATTTGTTCTGGAGATGTGTTTGTGCCGTGTGCCATTCGTCCAAACGATATGGCCAGGCATGGCCAAGCTGGGCTAAAGGGTTGGGCCACCATACCCGTCATGGCCATCTCTGTAACTTAACCCCCGATATCCATCTAGCTCCATCTCCAGCTCCTCCAGCTTATCTTTTCCTCGCTAACCCTAACGCTAATGCTAACGCAAACGCTAAACCTAACGCTAACCCTAACCCTCACCCTAACCTGAACCGTCACTTACCCCCGATCTCCCGGACTCCAGCTCCATCTCCATGATGTCCCTCATCCAGTGGGGGGGAACAAGAGCTGAAGAGGGCCGGATGTGGAGAGGGACACGTGTCACAGAAAGAGGCGAAGGCTGTAACAGGCCTTCGTGTCCAGCTGGAGTTGAAGCTGGTGCTGGAGCTGGAGATGGAGTCGGAGCTGGAGTCCGGGAGATCAGGGGTAAGTGACGGAGATGGACATAAAGGATTAATAACTCCCCTTAGCCGGCCTCGATGGTACGGAGGATAAGGTCCCTGGATCATCTCACTGAGGCCTTGTGCAGTGTCTGCCTCCATCCCAGACTCCCCCCCACTACCTCTCCCATTCCCAGTCCAGGGGAGTTTCCTGTCCACCTGGAGTGTCCCTGCTCCCCGGGAGTGTCCTGGCACATTAGTTCTGTTAGTTGATCCACGGGATAATTGCCGGGACTCCAGTCCATGCACATAGTTTGCAGATGACGTGATTGACCTTAACCCTAGCCCTAACCCTAGCCCTAGCCCTAACCCTAGCCCTAGCCCTAGCCCTAGCCCTAGCCTAGTCCCACTTTCACAACTTAATTCAAAACCTCTGCCAAGTTTAAAGAACTTAGAAAAAAATCAAGATCGTGGTAATCTACGAACTCCTCCGACCTTCCACGACTATGTTCACGAACTCCTACAAACTCCTACGAGTATGTCTGCGAATTCCCACGACTATTTCGATGCCCTCCTTATGAGTACAAAGTTGCAATTTCTTTCATCCTGACCATTTGTTTTACTCGTGGACATTTTTTAATGGGCTGGAAAATACGTCCCGTCTTACCTGATGCCACGAGTACCTACGGATAGCATAACGGGCCACTATGATATATCTACAAACTATTACGACCGCCCACGGACTCGTTATGAACATTCTGCGAGTTTGAATCAAGGGGAAAACTCGGGAGTATTTGTGAATAACTCGTGAAAGTCGGACAGGCCCTTAACCCTTGCCCTAGCCCTAGCCCTAACCCTAGCCTTAGCCCTAGCCCTAGCCCTAAACCTAACTCTAACCTTAACCCTAACCCTAACCCTAACCCTAAATCTAGCCCTAAAGATAGTTTTAGCCATTTTTGTCACGTGACGCTCCCAAACTTGATCCTCTCCGTCACACCGAGTCATATCCGTCACATGAGTATTTTATGCTCATAATATGTAAAATATTACAATGACCATAATTATCAATAGTAATTGATAAATGAACAGTATGCTTCTGCCTATTCATCTAAAGTTAACATTGTTTTAGAGGATGTTGGTGAAAAGTTACGTGACGGTAACCATTCTTGCTGAAAATCACCACTTTTTTCGGCAATAAATTGTTACGAAGGTTTAAAATCAATGCGTTAGACTGAATGTTTTTTTTTGGTGGTTTATTTGAGGAAGATTATAATTTTAAAGACTACAACAAAAATTTGATATTATATTCTTAAATCAGTTATATTTTACAGTTGTTCGTCATAAAAATGCGACGGATATGACTGAATGCAATGGGCAACCTCGAAAAAGAAGAGGAAAAAATAAATTAAATTCTCCAAAAAATTGCGCCAAACATATTTTTCCCATAGTAGCGATGTTCGTTCATGTGCAACAGCATTCAAAGTTGCAAAAATTTAAGTTTTATAATTGGGTTTCCAGAACCTTTAAAGTAGACACTTATGCCCCTGTCCCACTTAGGAAAGCTGAACGGAAACCTCTGGAGACTTTGCGCCCCACCCAAGGTTTCTGTGCGGTTCCCGGAGGTTTTTGCCGGTCTCCCTACCTGCTTCCACTACCTGCAACCTCCGGCAACCACCTGCAACCTCCGGCAACCACCTGCAACCTCCGGGAACCGCACGGAAACCTTGGGTGGGGCGCAAAGTCTCCAGTGGTTTCCGTTCAGGTTTCCTAAGTGGGACAGGGGCATACCTGAAGAATCACCCTGCTTTGGGGCGGGAGATTGCAACCTTCACGTGATCCGCCCTGTTTCAATGAATGCAATCAACCTGGTGTGCACAATCAAATAAGATCAAATAGAACAAGTTGTCCTGCAACTTTAGGCTGTGCATGCCATATGCAAGAAGAAGAAGACCCTGCTTTGATTTTCTTGAGACTAACAGCATCTTGGAGGCAAATTGATTAAACCACAAATATCATTATTCTCGTATTTTCTTATGACTTAGAAACCCAGTGGATTCTTCAAATCTATTCTCATCGAGTTACATAGGCCCATCAGGTCCTCGCCAACCATCAGGTACCCATTTACTCCAATCCCATTTTATTCTCCTCACATCCCCACCAACTCCCCCCAGATCCTTCTAATCACCTACACACTAGGGGATGATCTACCATGGCAAATATATCTATCAATCCGCACAACCTTCAGATGTTGGAGAAAAATGCACCACCTGGAAAAACTCCAAGCAGTCAGAGGGAAAAAGTACAAACTCCACACAGACAGTCCCTGTGAGGCCCTGTGAGGCACTGGTTCTATCAGCTGTGCCATCTACTGTACTGTCTCTCAGAAATAATTAAATGTATTAAAATAAAACAAAAGCTCTTCTTTTTCACCCCAAAGCTCTGAGCCAAGAACACTCATATAAATGAATCCTATCCTATGCCAGCATCTGTCACGAAGCAAGCACCAGATTCAATCTAGGGTTTTTTCAAGTCAAAGACTTACTTAGCTGGGAATAAATGGCTGTGGAAAGTATCCTGATAGGTTTCATCATGGCCTGATATGGCAATTCCAATGCACAGCAATGCAAGAGGCTGCAGAGATTGGTAGACTCAGCTCAGCCCATCGTGGGCACTCCATTGAAAGCATGTACTTGAGGCACTGCTACGAGAAGTGGTTTCTATCATCAAGGATCTCCACCATCCAGGCTTGCGCTCTTCTTACTGCTGTTGTGCAGCAGGGGGAGCTGAAGCCCAAAGTCCTACAGCCATTTCCCTACAATAGACAATAGGTGTAGGCATTGGCCATTCAGCCCTTTGAGTCAGCACCGCCATTCAATATGATCATGGCTGATCATCCCCAATCAGTACCCCGTTCCTGCCTTCTCCCCATATCCCCTAACACCGCTATCTTTAAGAGGTACTTGAATTAACCAGGTATCAGGTACTTGAATTAACCAATGCAACTTAAATCCTACCATCTTGATGTCACACTAGGTCAAATGCTGTCCCCATGTCAACACCAATCACTCTCACTTCATCTGGAATTTAGCTCTTTGTTGGTCCATGTTGGGATTGAGGCAGGTGTGGTCTGGAGATGAGTGTTTCTAATGAAACCAAAAATAAACTGTGGATTATTGTTGAGAAGATGCCACTTGATGGCACAATTAGTGGCACCTTCCATCATTTTACTGATGTATCTGAGTAGGCTTGTTAGCCAAGTTATATGTACCCTGCTTTTTGTGCACAGGACATATTCATGTAATTTTCCACCTGGTAGGGTAGATTCTATTGGTGTAATTGTCCAGTGGCAGTTTGTTTAGAACTATAGCTTACATTCTTCTTTTCATGTCAATCTTGTTACAAATGTTGGCCTTGCTGTCATCGTCCATCCTGTAAAGGATGCAAGCTTCCGGCGACAATCAGTGGAAGCCATCACTTGTCGCAGTAGATGATGGTGGTAGCAGAATTAGCTCAGGATACTTCCAGTTTCCAGTCCCATGACGTGGAGGCTTCTGCTAAGGGGCCATAGCTTGCATTAAGGCATAGGTCTTCAGTAATGACAGCTGGAATGTTGTGTAGGAAAGAACTGCAAATGCTCGCTTAAATTGAAGATAGATACAAAATACTGGAGTAACTCAGCAGGACAGGCAGCATCTCTGGAGAGAACGAATGGGTGATGTTTCGGGTCAAGACCCTTCCTCAGGCTGGAATGCCTGGACCCATAGCCTTTGCTGTATCCAGTGCTCTCTGACTCCTCTTGACATAACATCCGTACATGTATGACTTCTAATTTATAATTTTCCCACAAGAAGGAACACACATTCCATCCTCAGTCCAATGGAACCATTCTTTTAATGTGATGTTCACATTGCTGGTGTACCTGGTACATACTAAGGCAAGTAAAGGGCCTGTCCCACTTACGTGTCCTTGGCTCGCAGATTACGTGATCACGTGGTCGCGTTGAGACACACGGGCATCGTATGGCCACGTGGGGCCGGTCCCACTGAGGAGCGCGGAGGGGTATTTAGTTGTGCGCGACATAGCGCGGGACTCCGAAATTTTTGTAGCGAACGAAAGCTTCGCGCGCCCACAGCCTGTCGCGTAACTGACGGGTAAAGTGGGACAGGCTCAAGACCCTGGCGTGAAGCAACGTCTCACCTGCAACAGCAGCAGAAGCAGGCAAACGATCGCCGAGCTCGGCCTGGGGCTCACGGCCATTGCGGTCCGGATCCGCCCCCACTTCTACTCCCAGAGCGGCGCCAAGAAAATTGAAGATAGACGCAAAATGCAGGAGTAACTCAGCGGGACCAGCAGCATCTCTGGAGAGAAGGAATGGATGACGTTTCGGGTCAAGACCCTTCTTTCAGACTGAATAAGAGTCTCGACCCGAAACATCACCCATTCCTTCTCTCCAGAGATGCTGCCGGTCCCGCTGAGTTACTCCAACATTTTGTGTCCATCTTCAAATGACGTTCCGCGCTCCAGACGGCTGTGCTTACGCATGAAATTGCGCGCGACTTTCGCAGGACCATCGCGGCTCAACGCAACCACAAGGTCGCGTAATTTGCGTGCCAGGGACACATAAGTGGGACAGGCTCGTAACTGTTCATTTTAGCCACTTGCTTTCATTGCTTGCAAGTTTGCTTTGTGCATTTTTTAGAGGTTCACTCCTTATTCTATTTTTTCTATTACATAATTTATGTCCTTAAAACTGTTTACTATCTTTCCTTATATACCTCAGTAATCTAATTTTGTACTGAATCTTCACTTTTAAATCTCTTTGTACTCCCTCTTGTTCCTACATTTACTGTCTATTCATTTAGTGTAATTCTTTTTCATTTGTTGCAGTTTCACCTTGATTGTGTTTAGTTTAGTATAGTGTAGTTTAGTTTAGTTTAGTTTAGAGATACGGCATGGAGACAGGCCCTCAGCCCCACCGAGTCCACACTGACCATCGATCACTCGTTCATACTAGTCCTAAGTAAATCCACTTTCTTACCCACTCCTTACATATTAGGAGCAGTCTACAGAGACCAATTAACCAACAAACCTGCAAGCCTTCGGGATTTGGGAGAAAAATGGAGGGAACATACACGGTAACAGGGAGAACATTGAAACTCCACACACAAACAGCACCCAAGGTCAGAATCAAACCCATGTCTCTGGCACCATGAGGCAGAGTTCCACCTGCTACATAATAGTAAGATTAAACGAGAACTTACCAGTTTGAAGTTTGATCTGTATTTTATGAGGAGTTACGATGAGGGATTACGTGAAGAACCCGCTCAGCACGCATGCGCGGCATACTTCAAAGCAGCGGTGTGGAATCACAGATAGACACAGTTATTGAAGTAAACATAGTAAAGATAAGGAGACATCAGTTTATGAATTTGACCCATATTATTGAGGGTGGGAGCGGAGGGCACGTAATCCCTCATCGTAACTCCTCATAAAATACAGATCAAACTTCAAACTGGTAAGTTCTCGTTTAATCTTACTATTTTACTTCGGAGTCACGTGAGTGATTCCGTGAAGATTTCAAAGCTCTGTGATTTCAAACCGTGTAACAGTTATTACTACATCACTGCCGAAGTCTTTGAGGGAGGAAGTGTGTTATCGTACCAACCAATGAATCTGTTTGTAGAAAAACACAATGGTATTTTTTAACAATAACAACAAAGAAATTAAATTGCTCCCCTGGGCTTAAATTTAATATTTGCAGTCTGTAAAATCTTTCCTGCAAATAAAACAGGTTTTGCCAAAGGCTTATTATAAAATTTCTGAACGGTCTTTCCCCCCACCATCCTGCTGTAGCCAGGATGTGGTCTATAGGCACGTCCATTCTTTTAGCCGTCGACGTGGATGCTGCCCTGGGGGAATGAAATTTGTACATGTTAGTTTTTATCCCAGCAGCTTTTAGCACCTGCTTGAGCCATCTCGAAATGGCTCGTCACCCGACCATAAGGTTTTTTATGACTGACCCACAAGGCTTTTCATCTCCCTCGAGTATTTTGGTTGTGTCTATGTAGGATAATAGGGTCATGGCACATAACCGTGTTTCTGACGGGTAAGCCCAGAATTCCACGACTGGATTAGGTGTTCCTGGTCTGCTCTGTTTGATCATTCCCTGGATAACGACAGAGATCTGGTCTGGAGCTGTGAGCATGGTGTCCAGTCGCAATAGGTGTAGTGACTGGACCCTCTGTGCAGATACAAGTGCCATCAACATGAATGTTTTGAGCGTAGATTGTTCCAGGTTGAGGGATCTGGCTGGTGGCCATCCCCCGAGGTATGTCAGGACCACACTGACATCCCATATATGGGTGTACCTTGGTCTAGGGGGTTAGAGTTGTAAATACCCTTCATTAGTTTGACCACCAGCTGGTGGGACCCCATGGCCATTTGTCCTGGAGCTGGTTTTAAATAGACAGGCAGGGCAATTCTAGCTGTGTTGATGGCTCTGTAGCTGAGTCCTTCATCGTGGTGAAGGTTCGCCAGGAATTCCAGTATGTTGGTGACTGTAGCGGTTGAGTAGGTGGTCCCTGTATCCAAGCAGTACTTCTCCCATTTTTTGATGCTGGACAAGTGCTGTTTTTTTTTAGTGGATGTTCGGAGGGATGCTGACATGGTGTCGACGGTTTGTTATGATAATCCCAGTCCCAGAAGTGGTTTGTGCAGAATCTGCAACCCAGGAGTTTGATTTTTTCATGGCACAGGTGGCTTGTGCCCGACACTGGGTGTTAATAACTCTGGGTCACTGGGGAATATCATTGGAGTTTCAACAACCATGTCATGGAGTATTGGGAACCATGGCTGTGTAGGCCAGTCGGGTACTATCAAAATACCTGAAGCAGAGTCCATTTGTACTGTGCGTAGTCCCCGACTGATGAGGCAGAAGGGAGGAAATGCATAGAAGAAGAATTTCCCCAATCCAGCGCGAACGCATCTACCACTGCTGCCTCAGGGTCTGGTTCCCAAGCGACATACATAGGTACCTGGTGATTTAGCCTTGATGCAAATATATCGATATCTGGTGTGCCATATTGCTTGATAACTTTTGTGAAAACTTTTTGGGGTTTTTAACATCCATTCGATGTTGTCATTAAATTTACGTGACCTGGTGTCTGCCACTGTATTTAACTTACCTGGCAGGTAAGTTACTGATAGTCAAATATGTCTTTGGACACACCATTGCCAAATTGTGTTGACCAACTTGTCGCATGATACCGATTGTATGCCGCCCATATGGTTAATGTAGGCCACCACCGTAGTATTATCTATTTATAACCATACATGCAAGTGATGCATATTTATGCATATGCTTTTAAACCATAAAAGTCACCCAACATCTCTAGATAATTAATGCCCAGTGTAAGTGGTAACGATGATTCTGGGTTAGTCCATCTACTACTTGTGCTGGATATAGAGTTAGTTGCTCCCCAGCCTTGAGCACTGGCATCTGTTTGGATAACTGACGTAGGGTTAGTGATGATAATAGGCTGAAACTATGTCAAATGTTTTTTGCCCACCATTGTAGTTCTGATATTACTTCAGTGGGTAACTTCATGAAATGATCATAATGACCTGTATGTTGTTTTTGGTACAAAGGTCCGAATTATGTAGCCGGAAATGCTGCTACCATTTTCCCAACTACTCTGTTACTTGTCGAGTAGTTGGCAGTTTGTTGACCATTAAATTTTTGCATGATTGTGCCAATTCAACTATTTTGTCTCTTGGCAATGTTACAGTCACGTAGACTGAATTAATTGTGAAGCCCAAGTAGTCCATGATAGTGGATGGCTTCAATTTAGATTTATCTGGATGTAAGACAACCCCAGGGTTTCGAATAACTGTTTGGTAGCTGAACAGCTAACATAGTCAATTTCATGGTCTTGCCTACCATTTAGGATATCATCAAGATATGCCATGACAATATGTTTTTGTCTTCTGAATATTGCCAGAGCTGGTTTTAGTGTCTTGGTGACACTCTTGGCTGATGTGAACCCATTGGGTAACGCTTTAAACTGCTATAGCTGCCCCATCCAGGTAAATTTCAGGTATCTGCGATGATCCTTGTGAATGGTACTAAATAATAAACATCTTTAAGATGAATGCTTGCCATGAAGTATCCTTTGGAATTTAGTTGTTTGGCAGTAACAACCGGTTCCAATTTGAAATGTATATACTTAACAAACATATTTAGTGAAGTTAAGTCAATGATGATGCGACTTCCACCATCTTTTTTGGGTTTAGTGAATATATTTGATACGAATTGCAAGGGTTCAGGTTTTCCCATGATACCCTTTGTAATTATTCTCACCAGTTCAGCTTGTCCCTCTTGTTTCTTTAACGGAGAGGGGAAAATACCCTCTGGGGTGAATGTTGACCTGGTGGCAATTTTACTAGTATGAATTGTATTTGTATTCACTAATGCCATTGAGTATATACTGATCACTCGTGATAGACTCCCATGTGTTAGTATTACTCTATATACTGGTAGGAACCAGACCCACCTACCTCCATGGTTATGGGTATTCTTCTGTTTCCTGCCGGTCCAACGAGTGTTGCACGTCGTCTGACGTGGCGGTGACGTTGAGGGGTGGCACATTTTCCATGGGGTCCGCTCTGGGCCCTGGTCTAAAGAAGACTTTCGGTGATAGAATGCGGACCCCGAGCTTTCATCAGTCCGATATGGTAGACGTTGACTGATGGACGCGATGGGGTGCTGCTGCGTAGGAATTACTGTTTTTGATTTGCTCGTCCAGGCCCTGCCCTCATGAGCCGAAAGTTTTGTAAAACCTCTTGCCTGTCCTTCATATGCTTTGTGAAGTTTTTGCCAAAGAGCAGTGGGTCTGGCTCAGTGGCTGGGGTATGCACAACCCCGCAATGTAGGATTTTATGGCAGGTCTTATGACTTGTTTACGAAGGTTGTGGTCATCTCCGTATTTGTCCATGGAACGAGAAGAAACGAGGTGATGGCTGACGTCAGGTTTTTAACGGCCTCCTGTACGTGGAGTTTCCACGTAGCTGTCCACCACACCTAGCAGCTCTTCCTGTTCCTGCACCCCTTGCATACTCTCGAGATCTTCAGCCATTGCCCCTGTTCTTGACCAGCCCAGTCTGGTCACCAAAGCTATCCTCTGGAAAGGAGGAAGCAATGGACAGTGCACAAGGCACTGTGGAGGGAGTGCCTGACCCCCCTCTGCGAGAGCGCCCCTCCTAGGGTGCACCTCGCTGGAGCTCTTGCTCCAAGAGCCGCTCCATGCGGCTCAGGCGGCTGTCTCTCCCCCGCCTGGGTGGAGAGACGTCCCCGTCCGATAAGTTGGAGCCACCGGCCGGACGCCTCTTCCATGGCTTTACATCCAGCCCGCTGCTCAGGTGCTAGCGGGCTGGGCTCGGCGCGGTGTCGGGGTATAGCGGACCGCCCAGTAAGCGGTCCTACCGCCTTGTTGCTGCCCCCGCGAGATGGAACGCACCTCCGTGTAGTCGAGCGGGGGCAGGTCTGTTCAGGCGGCTGTCTTTCCCCCCGTGCGGGTGGAAAGACGTCCCGTCCGATAAGTCGGAGCCACCGGCCGGACGCCTCTTCCGTGGCGGTACTTCCAGCCCGCTGCTCAGGCGCTAGCGGGGCTGGGCTCGGCACGGTGTCGGGATAGCGGAGCGCCGGGTAAGTGATCCTACCGCCTTGATGCTGCCCCCCCCCAGATGGAACGCTCCTCCGTGGAGTCGAGCGGGAGACAGGTTTGTTCTAGAGCCTTTCTTCTCTGCCTGAAAGCAGAAGGCTCCCTGTGAAAGAAAAACCCGACGTCAGCTTACCTGACGGTCCGTTCTTTCACCTCCATAGCGGGAGCGCCTGACTCCCGCTGTGCCGCTGTTGCTCTGCTGGACGTAATGCCGCGCATGCGTGCTGAGCGGGTTCTTCACGGAATCACTCACGTGACTCCGAAGTAAAATTGTGCTGCTTTATTTGTCCATGGTGTTTCACTATAGGCTAGATCTCATCTTTTAGCAGGAGGTATTTCTCCTGAACCTTACCAAACCTGATTTAACTCTTTCCTTTCGATGAAACATATTTCATAACACCATCTGTCTTTGATTCAACAGTCAATAATCCAGGAGCATTCAGATCTCCAGATGGCTACACATATGAAACCAGCAAAAACAATAAAAGGTCTTAGCTTCAATATAATAATTATCTGATATGTTGTACCAACAGTAAGATTTTGCAAGTGCCATTGCTCTATGAAAGTAATTAAAGATTAAAAAAACTCCAAAGTATTGCAGAGTACAAAGCATGATGATTCTGACAACGTGACATGTGATGATTTATAACGGTGTCTGCAAAGCTCTGTAATTAAAATGTAGAACCTAAGGGTTTAAATATATGTTTGAAGTACAAAACAATCCTATGTATGTTCTGTTTTTGACATAAATGGGGAGAAAATAATAATATCCCCATATTTGAAAACAGATGTTTGCCTTATATGGAGGCAGATAATTAAAGTAGCCAAGTTAGTGGAGGCTAATTAAATTGAACATCAATGTTATCGAACAATCTGAAGGATCTACTGCAGAAACATAGTTGGGCTCCAGCAGAAAGGTAGGCAAATATTCTTAATAGTTTCCCTTCCATAAATCGAGAGAAGCCCAAAGCTTTTCATTAACATTCCTTAGAGGTTTCCCAAGCAGTCTTAGAATGTAAATGTACTTTCATGTTTTTCAAATGGTGGAGTGATCATATTCAGAGATGAAAAGGAGTCCAGGGTTAAAAGTGCAGCTGTGTGAGAAAGTTACAGACTGGAGTTTACAGAGATAGGGAGGGGTGGGACCACAGAGTGCGCTGAAAACAAGGATGAAAGTTTTAAAATACAGTTTAGTTTAGTTAAGAGATACAGCGTGAAATCAGGTCCTTCGGCCCACCGAGTACACCTCGTTGAATGATCACCCGTATACTAATTCTATCCTACACACTAGGGACAATTTTTTACAGAAAACCTGCACATTATATGAATGTGGGAGGAAACCAGAGCACAAAGAGAAAACTCATGTGGTCACTGGAAGAACGTGCAAACTCCGTAAAGACAGCAACCGTAGTCAGGTTTGAACACAGGTCTCTAGCACTGTAAGGCAGGTAGTCTATTGCTGCACCACTGTGTTACCCTTTACCAGCTTAGCCAGAACCAGCTTAGCAAGGAGCCCATGTTTGCTAATAAGCACCGTCCTTATGGAACTCAGTGAGTTAAGGTGGCAGCAACATTTTTTGTGGACAAATGGAATAAGAGAACCAGGCTCGTAGGTACAGAAAGAATCCAACCTTGAGGTGATAAAGATGTGGAGGAAAGCTTTCAGCAACAAATGAACTGGCATAGCAGTGGAATTTGGATGTTATGAAGTTCAAACGAGACAGTTTTATTGACTGCGTCAATACGAGGTCCACAACTCACCTTCCTGTCAAACATGAGCCAAGATTGGAAATTGTCTTGGTTGCTTCCAGACAGGTGGAAGATATATGGGATCAATGACTGTGGGGCAGTGTTCATGATCAAAACTAAATATATCAGTGGTTGTAGTAAATTTCAGAAATATCATGCAGAGGTCAAATTAGGTGTTTCAGAGTCCATATGAAAACTGATTCCAAATGCTGTTGCTACGAGGACAGTTACATCAACACTAAGCAGTCTTCCTGTGACTTTCCCTTTGTATAAAACAGCTGGAACAACAAGCTGGCTCAGGATAAAGAGGTTAAGCCAGCACTGCCTGCCCGGCATGAGAACCCAGCTGCCCATTCAAGGAATAAAGTCGCTGTTGTTAATAAATTGCTGAGATGTGTACATTTATTGCAGCCGAGCACAGATTATACATGGAAATTTTGTGTTCTATTATCCATTTTTCTGTTTTAATGGCCCAAAGCGAGGAATAACCTAATGTGCAACACAACTTATTTTACACCTGCCTTTTTTCCTCCCACAATAAATTTTTAAAAATAATAACATTTGACGGAAACCAACAGCACACTAAAATGATTCTGCTCTAAAATAGTTTAACACTATGTAGAAACAAGGAAGAGAAGGGTCCCAACTTGAAACATCATCTAGCCATGTTCTCTTTAGATGTTGCCTGAACCATTGAGCTACCCCAGACTACTTTGTGTTTTGTAGTTCTCAAGTAGAACACTTTGGTTGCCCTTTGCTGTGCTGTATACACCAACCTTGCTCTTCTTGTAGTCTGTACTTAAGGTGGTAAATGCATGCCTTGCCAGCAACACTCAGATCCAGACAGAAAGTGTAGGCATTTTCTTAAATACGTTTAAATCTTGGGTTTCTGTCTGATTCATCTAAACTTCAGTGGGTCTTAGACTTCCATGCGCATGCTGCTAAACATGAGGGGGCAGTTGTAGTTTCATGCATGTCTCCTCAGTCTAAAAGCCCTGTCCCACGGTACGAGTTCATTCCAAAAGTTCTCCTGAGTTTGCCCTGATTCGAACTCAGAGATACAGTATACGGTAATGGCCACTCATCGGTACTCGGGGCTCTCGTGGACATTTCTCATCATGTTGAAAAATCTTCACGAGTCTTCCCGTGCTTTCCTGCCATTAGCGAGTCTTCCCGAGTACCTGGCATTAGCGCTAAGAGACGTCCGCGAGCTCCGACGTCCACGCTACGTTCATTCTCCGTGCTTACCATGAGTTTGATTCTTTTTAAACTCGGGAGAGCTCTTGGAATGAACTCGTACTGTGGGACAGGGCTTTTACTGACGGTCCTCAGCATCACTCTGGAGAGGTCAGGTCTGCTGAAGGATATGAGACCCCATTGGGTTCGATTAGAATCCAGATATGGAATGAGGCAAAGGGGAGGTAAGGGGATTTTTTTATTAGGTTTTTGGTCAAACTGTTTAATTCTATCTTCATGTATTTAGTGTATTTATTGATAATTTTTGTTTAATAATTAATTATCAGTGTTAATGTTTAAATTTAAACGTGACAAGAAATACAAAAACAATGTCCTTTACCGCTTTGTCACCAGGTTTGCCTATGTCAGTCCCGATCAGAATGTTCCAGATAGTAGAGCCTCTAGGTTAAGGTACTGAAGCAGAGTTAGGGCTGAAACCCTGCTATCCCATTTAATAATGAGCAGTGCAAGCTGAATCAATCTTTACATTTGGACCAGATGAATTCAGACTTACAGACAATGTACACAGTGACTTCAGTCAGTAACAGTGGTCGAGCACAGTCTAGCCCAGTGACATCAAAAACCAACATCTCCAGGGATTTAATTTAATTTATAGACACAGCATGGAAACAGGCACTTCGGCCTAGCAACTCCACGCAGACCAACAATTACCCTTTCATAATATTATGTTATCCCACTTACGCATCCACTCCCTAAACACTAGGGGCAATTTACAATGGCCAATTGCACAAACCTGCATGTGTTTGGGATGTGGGAGGAAACTGGAGCACCCAAAGGAAACCCATGCCCATCACAGGGAGAACGTGCAAACTCCACATAGACAGCAGTCGAGATCAGGATCTAACTTGGGTTTCCGGTGCTGTGAGGCAGCAGCCCTACCAACCGCGCCACTGTGCCTCCCACAAACATTCACTCACCACTGGCATCCATCTATATTACTAAAAGTCAAATCTTGACCACTTTCTGTTTTTCTGTTTCATGATTTTAGACAAAATGCTGCCACTTACAGCTGTGGTTTTTGGCCATCTTACGCAGAGTCCTCTTCCGCTGTGCAGGATAAGAGGATTTTTCACATCGATGAAAAATAAAACAGTTATTAATGTTTTTAAAATTTTGACATTCTCTGCTGCCCCCGCTGGTGGGAGGGACTATAAAACCCGGAAGTGTTGTGCCACACTCAGTTTCTGCAAGATGGAGGAAGCGAGAGGCTCACGTCCCTTTGAGCTGTGAATAACACTGAACACATGTCTACTCAACTGTGAGTGCCCTTAATGTGGTTTGAAAATGAAAATGTAGTTGCTTTGAAATGCTGCACTGCAAATGGTTGTTGGTGGTGTTTGCTTTGAAATGCTGCACTGCAAATGGTTGTTGGTGATGGTTGCTTTGAAATGCTGCACTTCAAATGGTTGTTGGTGGTAGTTGCTTTGAAATGCTGCACTGCAAATGGTTGTTGGTGGTGGTTGCTTTGAAATGCTGCACTGCAAATGGTTGTTGGTGTAAACTTGACAACTTCCCGTTTGCACTCTGTATTGATTTTAGATAAAACACTGCCACTTACGGCTGTAATTTTTGGCCATCTTACTCAGCCCCCCTCTGCTCATCAGGTGCAGAGGATTCTTCCCATCAATGAAAAATAAAAGTGTAATTAGTGTTCAAAAAAATGTTGAGAACCTCTCTCCTGTCATTCACGCCATGAAGGCCACGCCCCTTCCAGTGGGAGGGGGGAGGGATTATAAAATGCGGAAGTGTGGGTGTGGCTCAGTCTCTGCAAGATGGGGGGGGGGAGAGGTCATGAATCTGTCTGAGCTGTGAATCAACTGAACACACTGAATGTCTACTGAACTGTGAGTGTGGTGTTTTTGTAGTATTTTGTGTGGTTTTATGGTGGTTTCACCCTGCTTGAAATGGTATGAAACTGCATTTGAATGTGGTGGCCTTGCACCCTGCATGACATGGTATGAAACTGCATTTGAATTTGGTGGCCTTGCACCCTGCATGAAATGGTATGAAAATGCACTTGAATTTGGTGGCCTTGCACCCTGCTTGAAATGGTATGAAACTGCACTAGCATTTGGTTGTCTTGCACCCTGCTTGAAGTGGTATGAAACTGCGCTTGAATTTGGTGGCCTTGCATCCTGCTTGAAATGGCATGAAACTGCACTTGAATTTGGTGGCCTTGCACGATGCTTGAAGTGCTAGGAAACAGCACCTGAATTTGGTGACCTTGCACCCTCCTTGAAGTGGCATGAAACTGCACTTGAATTTTTGTGGCCTTGCACCCTGCTTGAAGTGGCAGGAAACTGCACTTAAGTTTGGTGGCCCTGCACCCTGCTTGAAGTGGTAGGAAACTGCGCTTGAGTTTGGTCACCCTGCACCCTGCTTGAAGTAGTATGAAACTGCACTTGAATTCGGTGGCCTTGCACCATGCTTGAAGTGGAATTTCAAGGAATAGCCGTGAATCAACTGCCAGCCCACCAGCCGTGAGTGAGTGAGCTGCCAGCACAACAGGCTTGAGTGACTGAGCCGCAAGTCCAAGAATCCATTCAGCCCACAATGTCCATACTAGCCCTCTGTAAACCATTCCCTTCAGCCCACAACACCCATACTAGCGGTCCAGAAACCCCTCCCCCCCACCCCACCCCTCCCCCCACTGGCCACCAATATTGTAATTGGTGGAGCAGTGGAATATTGCATTGGGGGACCAGTGTGATGTTGGGACTAGTCTAGTATTATATATAAGTGTCTAAAATAGGAGGTTGCACCCTTAGATGTTTTTATGTCAATCAGTCAGATTTACCTGGTTTGCAAATATAACACAAATATTTAAGCAAATAAGGATTTGTGCTCATTTACATGCAAGCAATGGGGGGAAAAATGGGTCTTGTTACTATTGATTTCTGCATAACAAACATGGGATTTCGACAAGATCACCTGTGGGTACTTTGCGTGGTTTTGGTCTACTTGCCCAAGGACGGATATATTTAACCCCAGGTTCCTCAATAAAAGTTCACTATAATCGATTCTTGAGATGAGAAGATTATCGCATGCGGAGAGATTGAATGGATGAACTTCTATTCACTGGAGGTTTGGAGGAAATAAATGACCTTCTTGAGACATACAAGATTTTGAAACTGCATTTACAGATTCATTTCAAATTCCCAGCATCTGTGGTGATCTGCTTCTGAGTATTGTCATTAGCTCCCAGCACCCGACTCTGTGAAGGATGTGAATATCACAGAGGAGTTTCAAGCATCTTTAAACAAAGCAATTTAAAGGTTTCGAGATTGTGTGAAGAGTGCAACAAAAATGGAACTGGATTGTTCTCCTTAAAGCAAAAAAAGTTAAGGAGAGATTTAACTTAGCTCGTTTTACTTGAATATGTGAGGTGGGCTTTTTCCATTGGTAAGGGGTAGTAACCAGGTTTAAAATAGATGATAAAAGGACCAGCTGGAATAAGGAGACATTTAGTTTAGTTTAGTTTAGTTTAGAGATACAGTGTGGAAGCAGGCCCATCAGCCCAACAAGTCCACGTCGACCAGTATTCCCAGACACCAGCGCTATCCTACACGGATGATTTACAATATTTACAGAACACAATTAAACTACAAACTTGCAAGTCTTTGGTGTACGGAAGAAAACCAGAGAACCCAGAAAAAACCCACGCAGTCACGGAGAGAAGGTATAAATTCTGTGCAGACAGCACCTGCAGTCAGGATCGAACCCAGGTCTCTGGCGCTATAAGGCAGGAACTCTACCACCGTGCCACCATGATGCCCACGTTCTTGTAAAACAAAGGAGTTGGAGGAACTCACTGGGACAGGCAGCATCTGTGCGGGAAATGGTCAGATAACGTTTTGAGTTGGATCATTCTTCAGACAGTCCATTCCCCTACACGGAAGCTGCCTGGTCTACTGAGTTCCTCTAGCACATTTTTTTTTCTCCTCAAATTTCCAACATCTGCAGTCTCTTGTGCCTCCATTTTTGAAAACATTCAATTTGATTCTAATGGCAGCCTGTGTGGCCACCAGAGCAGAATCAAAACAGCTTTCAAAAATAAATCAAAAATATTTGGGAAGAAAAGAGTTACGAGTTAATCCATTAAATATACCTAACACCACTTCCCGGCTAACCTGGATTTCACTCAGTTCCTCCATCTCATTTGACCCCGGTCCCCTGCTATTTCCTGCAGATTTTTTATGTCTTCCTTAGTGAAGACAGAACCAAAGTAGTTATTCAATAGGTCTGCCATGTCCCTGTTCCCCATGATCAATTCACCTGTTTCTGACTGCAAGGGACCTACATTTGCTTTAACTAATTTTTTTTCTCTTCACATATCTATAAAAACTTTGCAGTCAGTTTTTATAGATACATAGAAACATAGATAATAGGTGCAGGAGTAGGCCATTCGGCCATTCAAAATGATCATGGCTGAACATCCAACTTAGTATCCTGTGCCTGCCTTCTCTCCATACCCCCTGATCCCTTTAGCCACAAGGGCCACATCTAACTCCCTCTTAAATATAGCCAATGAACTGGCCACAACTACCTTCTGTGGCAGAGAATTCCAGAGATTCATGTGTGAAAAATGTTTTTCTCATCTTGGTCCTAAAAGATTTCCCCCTTATCCTTAAAATGTGACCCCTTGTTCTGGACTTCCCCAACATCGGGAACAATCTTCCTGCATCTAGCCTGTCCAACCACTTAAGAATGTTGTAAGTTTCTATAAGATCCCCCCTCAATCTTCTAAATTCTAGCGAGTACAAGCCGAGTCTATCCAGTCTTTCTTCATATGAAAGTCCTGGCATCCCAGGAATCATTCTGGTGAACCTTCGCTGTACTCCCTCTATGGCAAGAATGTCTTTCCTCAGATTAGGAGACCAAAACTGTACCCAATACTCCAGGTGTGGTCGCACCAAGACCCTGTACAACTGCAGTAGAACCTCCCTGCTCCTATACTCAAATCCTTTTGCTATGAATGCTAACATACCATTCACTTTCTTCACTGCCTGCTGCACCTGCATGCCTACTTTCAATGACTGGTGTACCATGACACCCAGGTCTCGTTGCATCTCCCCTTTTCCTAATCGGCCACCATTCAGATAATAGTCTATTTTCCTGTTTTTGCCACCAAAGTGGCTAACCTCACATTTATCCACATTATACGGCATCTGCCATGCATTTGCCCACTCACCCAGCCTATCCAAGTCACCTTGCAGCCTCCTAGCATCCTCCTCACAGCTAACACTGCCCCCCAGCTTCGTGTCATCCGCAAACTTGGAGATGTTGCATTCAATTCCCTCGTCCAAATCATTAATATATTTTGTAAATAGCTGCGGTCTCAGCACTGAGCCTTGCGGTACCCCACTAGTCACTGCCTGCCATTCTGAAAAGGACCCGTTTACTCCTACTCTTTGCTTCCTGTCTGCCAGCCAGTTCTCTATCCACATCAATACCGTGTGCTTTAAGTTTGTATACTAATCTCTTATGTGGGACCTTGTTGAAAGCCTTCTGAAAGTCCAGATATAACACATCCACTGGTTCTCCCTTATCCACTCTACTAGTTACATCCTCGAAAAATTCTATAAGATTCGTCAGGCATGATTTACCTTTCATAAATCCATGCTGACTTTGTCCAATGATTTCACCACTTTCCAAATGTGCTGCTATCCCATCTTTAATAACTGACTCTAGCAGTTTCCCCACTACCGATGTTAGACTATCTGGTCTGTAATTCCCCGTTTTCTCTCTCCCTCCCTTTTCAAAAAGTGGGGTTACATTAGCTACCCTCCAATCCTCAGGAACTACTCCAGAATCTAAAGAGTTTTGAAAATTTATCACTAATGCATCCACAATTTCTGGGGCTACTTCCTTAAGTACTCTGGGATGCAGCCTATCTAGCCCTGGGGATTTATCGGCCTTTAATCCATTCAATTTACCTAACACCACTTCCCGGCTAACCTGGATTTCACTCAGCTCCTCCATCTCATTTGACCCCGGTCCCCTGCTATTTCCGGCAGATTATTTATGTCTTCCTTAGTGAAGACAGAACCAAAGTAGTTATTCAATTGGTCTGCCCTGTCCTTGTTCCCCATGATCAATTCACCTGTTTCTGACTGCATGGGACCTACATTTGCTTTAACTAATATTTTTCTCTTCACATATCTATAAAAACTTTGCAATCAGTTTTTATAGAAACATAGAAACATAGAAAATAGGTGCAGGGGTAGGCCATTCGGCCATTCAAAATGATCATGGCTGATCATCCAACTCAGTATCCTGTGCCTGCTTTCTCTCCATACCCCCTGATCCCTTTAGCCACAAGGGCCACATCTAACTCCCTCTTAAATATAGCCAATGAACTGGCCTCAATTACATTCAATGGCAGAGAATTCCAGAGATTCACCACTCTCTGTGTAAATTTTTTTTTCTCATCTCAGTCCTAAAAGATTTCCACTTTATCCTTAAACTGTGACCCCTTGTTCTGGACTTCCCCATCATCGGGAACAATCTTCCTGCATCTAGCCTGTCCAACCCCTTAAGAATTTTGTACGTTTCTATAAGATCCCCCCTCAATCTTCTAAATTCTAGTGAGTACAAGCCGAGTCAATACAAGCCGAACTTCATAACAAGCCGAGACACTCCAAAAAGTCACACAGTCCCAAGCGCTCTTCCAGAAGATCGACAAAGAACCTCGTGGGGGCTGCCTTTTATAGGTCTCCGATCCTTGAGGGGCCGAACCACATGGGGGTGGTCTCTTCATAATCCAATTAAACACATTAATTATAACAGTACATAATTGACAGTTCCCCAACCCAATAAGACAATCTTGAATACATTGTATTTGAAAGAAGCTTCTAGAAGGAAGTACACACAAATGAATAGTGAAACATGTGCCCTGGGATTCAAGGCTCAACATTTCAACCAATCATCAATTAACAGGATAACCATCTTTCAACATTATTTATACTAATTACAATGCTCTTGCAGCAATCCAATCGAAATGATGCATTTAAGATTAGTTTGCAAAATGTCTATACATTTTATCAATGCAGGAGAAACAAAAAACCTGGATCCTTCACCATCCTGCATATCTGTCTGAGTTCAGACTAGCTGATGCCATCCAAAGCCTGTAAATTTCAGTTGACAAGGGTTAAGCAATTCTGATAAGTACAGGGATCCTCCATTTTATGGTGTCTTTAATTTGGTCAGTATTAACACCGCCTCCCCTGACATCAGTCTGAAGAAGGGTCTCGACCCAAAATGTCGCCAATTCTTCTCTCCAGAGATGCTGCCTCACCTGCTGAGTTATTCCAGCATTTTGTGTCTACCTTCGATTTAAACCAGCATCGACAGTTCTTTCTTACAGAAGATAGCAGGTCCGATAGTTCCTGTGGCAAAAGGATCAAGACATTGATTCAAGATTATAGACAAATAAACAGTGAGAAGAAAGTGATGTTTTAGCCCAGGAAGGATGGTAGAATGATATCCTTTGGAATCTTATGGTAAGACATGGTTCATGATTTTTTTAAAGTTTGAAAACTCATGTACGCCCCGTTAAGGCAGTCAACATCCACAGTCAAATGAACAGAGTGACATTTAAAATCAATGAGTATAATAGATTGCAAGCCTCTGACTGATTGCTAGCAAGTAACACGTCAGAGTGCAGAGCTCAGTTTCCTAAGCTTAATGCATTTCCTGAGCTTGATTTTATTTGTTAATGATCGGAGTATACAACCACTTACTTTCTGCAGAGAACGTAAACCTTTTTGACAGTGTCAAAAGTGCAAATTGTCCCTGTAATTACTGTCGGTAATAAAGCAGACAAACTCTTAATGAGTTGGCTGCTACTTCAATGGGAGTATTTATTTTAATGGGCTAACATACTCATTAAAATAAGTCAGGAATGGCAAATAAACTCTTGTCGACATTTAATGCAAACTATTTCTAACCCTGAGCTTCGCCGACCGAAGCAGATTAATGTTTGAGACTGATTTTTCATCAGAACTCACGTGTACTATTTCAACTTTTTATGACATTGGCACAGAGTTTGACCCGTTAATAAGGGCAAAGTTTGTCAGCCCTCTGCATGGGAGCAAAGCTAACACCAATGTCCACACAGATTCATAGAGAAAGGCAGAAGTCTGGAAATGGTTCTCAGTGATATGCAGCCTCACCCCACATATTCAGTCTTGTATCCAAAACAATCTGCACAGGAATCACAGTCACAACTCTAACTAGGACTGATTCTCCATCATTCTTAGAATCATAGATTCATGGAGTGATACAGTGTGGAAACAGGCCCTTTGTCCCAACTCCTGCACATCGGTCAACAATGTTCCAGCTACCCTAGTCCCACTTACCTGCACTTGGTACATTACCATCCAAACCTGTCCCATCCATGTACCTAACTGTTTCTTGAATGATGGGATAGTCCCAGCCTCAACTACCTCCTTGGGCAGCTTGTTCCATACACCCCCCTGTGTGAAAAAAGTTACCCCTCAGATTCCTACTAAATCTTTTCCCCTTCACCTTGAACCTATGTCCTCTGGTCCTCGATTCCCCTACTCTGACAATAGACAATAGACAATAGGTGCAGGAGTAGGCCATTTCGAACCAGCACCGCCATTCAATGTGATCATGGCTGATCATCCCCAATCAGTACCCCGTTCCTGCCTTCTCCCCATATCCCCTGACTCCGCTATTTTTAAGAGCCCTATCTAGTTCTCTCTTGAAAGCACCCAGAGAACCTGCCTCCACCGCCCTCTGAGGCAGAGAATTCCACAGATTCTGGGTAAATGATTCTGTGCATCTACGTGATCTATTCCTCTCACGATTTTGTAAATCTCTATGATCTCCCCTCATCCTCCTATGCTCCATGGAATAGAGACCCAGCCTACTCAACCTCCCTATAGTTCACACCCTCTACTCCTGGCAACATCCTTGTAAATCGTTTTGGAAACCCTTTCAAGCTTGATCTTAATATGAGAGAGGCAGTTGCATCTGGGTCTGGAGAAATGAATAAGCACCCACCATTAGAGAAGACCTATCTGGGTTTGATTCCCTGCACCACCCATATTCATTAAGCTCACTCATTTCATCTTCCCTACAAGCAAAATGTTGGTAGGAGTGTTGCACATAAAGACGGATAGGATGTCAGTCAAGTTGCATCCTTTCCTCAGCATGATGTTCAGTTCTGAGTGCTTTTACAGTTTTCAGGCAGTTCGAGAGTTTCCCATCACACTTTTGACTTGTGCCATGAAGATCTGATAAAGATGTGGTGGTATCAGGTGAATTACTTGTTGAAAGATATCCAATCTCAGGCCTGAGCTGTCTAATTTAAGTAACAGGTCTCTGGTTGAAACCAAAGGAAAAGGTATAACAAACGTTGTTAAAAAGAAACAATCTTGCATCTCATTTAAACCATGGGTATGTCGATTCAACAAAATATTCCTTTGGCAAGAAAGATCGAATGCAAATAGAATTTGAAATAAAGTGTACAGTGCATCAAAGATAGCCATACCACAAGTTATCTAGATTTCATGAGCAGCAACAAATAAAAATTGTTTTAAGATTACTTTGGCAACATTTTGTGGTCCTTGCAGATAAATTCACAGGCACTCATCGGATCTGTAAATCTTTGCCGTGTGCAGAAGTGACCACTCTATTTATCACATAAAAACGGTGCCAACTCTCAAAAGTAATTGATTAGTTACAAAGTGCCTATATGCATCTTGCTGTAAAAAGGCACAGTAAGTCAAACATCGCTTGATTTTAACTACTTTACTAATGCAAATCAATAAGCAAGATGCATGTTTCCAATTGCAACATTGTAAAGCAATTTACCGATGTACACATGATATATTTGGAATCCTTCCTATTCTTATATCTGTCATAACTATCAGCTTCTATAGCCTCCTTTGGCCGCTCATACCAGATACAGATCACCATCTGAGTGAGCATGTTGCCCCTGGGGTTCCTTTTAAATTTCTCCCCTCTCACATTAAGGCTATGCCTTTGAATATGTAATAATCATAGTAAATAGCACCGAAGTTTGGAATGTTTATTTTACAAATGTCCTGAATGCAGTAAATCTGTGAACCGGCAGTGAGCATTGAATAGGACTGGTTGACAAATGTCAAGGACGAGATCCTAGTCCCCAGTGTCAATGTGAAAAATATGTTTTTTTAAATTTGTGCAAAATTTTGCAAATTCCAATAAGCCAACTACAAAGCAAATTTCCCACTAAATGAATGAGGTCATATTCAGTCATGTTCAGAGCAGGTTATTTTAAATTTGACTGCATTTATTTTTTATATTCCAAAATGTTATTTTTTGATCTTTGATAGAAGAGTTGGATGACTGTAGGGATTGTGCTTGCTGATCTTGCACAGTGTGGTGCTTGTAACTCTGATAAACTAATCATGAGTCATCAGCTTCTTTGATAGGTTCTTGGTACTATTGAACAAATTGGTGACAAAGTTTATTAAAACTTAACGAATCATTGAGGCATCATTATTGAATCCAATCCCAGGCTTCAATACCCCGTTTAAGAAAGAAGAATGCATTCATTATAGCATTGAATAAATTGCTGTCCAAACCCTCTGTCAATAGATCACAATACTACAGGGCTATGATTTTTGATGTAACAGCCTATTGGTATATTTGTGTTAACCTCTGTATCAAATACAGTTCAGCTCCAAGAAAAGAATCGATTTTCTACTAAGGAACAAATTAGGATTGCAAGAATGTCTACAGTTGATTAATTTTCTGACAATTCAGTTGTTGAATGTTCTGTGATTGGAATAGCAGATAGAAAAAGGAAGACATACACTACCAACCAGGAACTCAGTAATTTGCAGCATGCTTTATCTTCAATCACTGATTAAACCTTTTATTACTTTCAATAAATACATGTTCTGAGTGGTGCAGGACATCAATGATATATTTTAGTCACTGACACATAGAAAGATTCTGGATGCAAATGGAAAATAGTCTGCAATCAACAGCACATTGCAATGGATGTCCACTGGCTCTCCCACCATCCCACCATCCCATATAACTCTTTCAGATAAATTGTTAAAAAAACAGTAAAACATGCTAGAAAGGGTGCAGAGAAGATTTACAAGAATGTTTCTTGGACTGGACCTGAGCTATAGGGAGAGGTTGAGCAAGAGGACTCTATTCCTTCAAGCACAAGAGGATGAGGGGTGATCTTATAGAGGTATACAAAATCATAAGGGGAATAGATTGGGTAAATGCACAGAGTCTCTTGGCCAGAGAAGGGGAATCGAGAACCAGTGGACATAGGTTTGAAGTGAGGGGGGAAAGATGACTTTTATTAACACAAATGATGGTGAGTGTATAAAATGAACTGCCAGACAAAGTAATTGAGGCAGGTGCTACCACAACATTCAAGAATCATTTGGACAGATACATAGATAGGATATCATGGATACCTGGATGGGCCCAATGCAAGCAGGTGGGACCAGTGTAGATGGGTCATGTCGTTCAGTGTAGGCAAGTTGGGCCAAAGGGCCTGTTTCCATGCTGTAGACTCAATGACACCATTTATGATGTTTTCTGGGGATCCACATGATCTATAGATAACTGCATGGCGAACAAGTGAAATAAACGTATGCTTTACTTATTGATCTAGGTAATGACTATCATGAATACACCCAAGCACCCATTTTTACTTTATCTTACCCTAATCCAGGTACATGACTATCATCTGAAGAAGGGTCTCGACCCAAAACTTCACCCATTCCTTCTCTCCAGAGATGCTGCCTGTCCCGCTGAGTTGCTCCAGCATTTTGTGTCTATCTCCATGTCTATCAATGTCTACAACAGACTAAACCTGATGTGAGAACTCATGCAACGGCACACGCATGTGTCGTTGCACCTTGGCGGTCTGACACAGGATGCAGGTGCGCGCCCAATGTCCAACCACCTTCCGCAGCCCGTGCCACATGAAGCAGGAGGCTACCAGGGCCGTTGTCGCCCAGATGGAGGGATGCACAAGCCCATGGAGCACTTCAAACACCCTGCGCCGCCAGGCGATGGAGACGATGGGTCGCGGAACTCCAGTGGAGACATCGCACAGCAGCGTTGTGCCCCCAGGACCACAGACAACGTCCTCCAAAATCGCCGAGGCGCTGACACAGCCGACGGAGGTGAATGCAGTGCTCCTGCCGTGAGTGACTGGCCACGAGTATGTCATTCAAGTATACGAATACGAAGTCCAGGCCGCGGCACACACAGTCCATAAGCCGCTGAAAGGCCTGCGCAGCGTTCTTCAAACCGAACGGCATCCGTCCAAATTCAATCAGTCCAAATGACGTTATAATGGTTTTCTTCGGGATATCGTCGGGGTGGACCGGAATTTGGTTGTACCCTCCACCTTGGAGAACACCGATGCTCAGGCCAGATGGGCATTGAAGTCCTGAATGTGTGGGACCTGTCAGCGACAGTCACATCATTCAGGCGACAGTAATCCCCACACAGGCGCCAGTCCCCTCACGCTTTGGGACCATGTGGAGCAGTGACGCCCATGGGCTATCGGAAGGGCACATGATGCCTATCGCCTCCATCAGGCGGAACTCCTCCCGAGCCAGACGAAGCTTGTCTGGCATGAGACGACGCGCCCGGCCGTGCTCAGGCGGGCCGGTAGTAGGAATATGGTGCTACCCCCCCCCCCCCCGTGCTTGGGAGTGGAGGAGTGGAAGTGGGGTTCGGGAATGTCCGGAAAATCCGCCAGGACGTGCGCAAAAGTCGCATCCATAAACGACAAGGGGCCATCTGGGCGTGATACGGGATCACCAATGTGGAGGAAGACCAGCTCCGGCGAGACGGAGTGCACCAGGCGCCACCGCTTGACATCCATGAGCAGTGGATGGGCTCGACAGAAACCGACGCCCAGCAACGGCTGGGAAAAGCCGGCGATGACGAACTCCCACGAAAAGCAGATGCAGCCAAAGTTGAGGGAGATTGAGCGAACCCCGTAGGTACGAATTGCACTCCCGTTCGCCGCGGTGAGGAGAGGGCCCCGGTGTCCTCGAGGAATCGACCTCCAGTGCGGCGATCCCAGGCGAAGACGCGATGAATTTTGCCGGCCACCGAAGGAATCGCTGACGACCGCCCCCTTCGTTTCCCAGGAATGAACAGGGTGGGCAACATTGCCTTGCTGCAGCTCCCCAGCGACGAAGGTAATAGCACCAACCCCCTCTGCTGGCATCTGGTAGAACTGCAGGCGAATTTGGCTGGGATGAACACCATCTACCTCTGCTGGCATTGGGTGGAACTGCAGGCGGGCCATGCTGAAAAGATGTGCCTGCAGTGGAATGCCCGATGGCGGCCAAATTTTGCCGCGGGGGCCAACTGGGAGCAGCAGAGATGTGGTAGATAGCAGCCCCGACCTGCTCCGAGCCACCCAACACAACGGGAAGGACGGCCAGCGCTTCCAGATCCCTCTGGCGGGACACCCACAGATCGTCGGCCTGCTCAGCCAGCGCCTGCATGTTGGTAAAGGGGTCCCTGTCGAGCTGCAGGCAGATGTCGGGCGGGAGCTGCTGCAGGTAAGCGAATTTAAATAGGAAACAAGGGCGAGCATGTCCTCCAGGAGGGCAGACGGCCAGCGGTCACCCAGGCTGTCCATTCGGAGAATCGAGCTGTCCGCTCAGATTCTCTAAGGCCAAACCTCCTGATAAGGAATTCCTTAAGGCCCCTATATTTGTTAGTTAATGGGGGGTCTCTAAGGTAAGGCTTAACTCGCCTCGCAGTCGCTTGGTCAAGCGGGCTGACCACGTAAAAGTATTTTGTTTCATCAACAGTTACCCCCCACACAGCAAATTGTGCCTCTGCCTGCTGGAACCAGATGTCAGGCTCTTCAGTCCACAGAGTAGGGAGTTTAAGTGCAACGGCGTTGTTATCCATCACGACGTGTGATGAACGGCGGGGTCATCAGTTGTAGCGGCCTGGATGAGGTCAGGAAAAGACCGAACGCCAGGCAGCTTCAAACAGTAGTCTTTAATCACACAGCGAGAGCACACACACCCACCTGAGAGGGACCTCGGGAAACCCCGTGGCAGACCAACGCCCCTGTCCCTCAATAGTCGAGGGGGATGATCCAAGGAGTGGCCTAACCCCCAGGGACCGCCACAATAGGCATAAACTGGTATGCAAAAATATTTGTGACAGAAGAGTTCCATTGCATTCAATGCAAAATAACTATCTACATAGCATGGAGCAGTATTTAACCAATGAAAGAGATGTGGCCAATATTTTGTCTCTACTTTTGAAAGTTGAAAAGGAGCTTAGTTCAGTTTAATTTGGAGATACAGCTCGGAACCAGGCCCTTCAGTCCACCACGTCTGTGCAGACCAGTGTTCCCCGCATATTAACACTATCCTACACACACTAGGGACAATTTACACATACACAAACCAATTAACCTACATACCTGTACATCTTTGGAGTGTGGGAGGAAACCGAAGATCTCGGAGAAAACTCCTGCGGTCAGGGGGAGAATGTACAAACTCTGTACAGACAGCACCCGTAGTCGGGATGGAACCCAGGTCTCCGGCACTGCAAGCGCTGTATGGCAGCACCTCTACCACTGCGCCACCGTGCCACCCTCAAGCGGCAAAAGGCATTTAGTTTAGTTTAGAGATACTGCACGGAAACCACGGATTGGTGGTATATGGATGATTGGTGTGAATTGAATTGAAGAGTGCTTAGGCCTGATGGTGCACATGGTGGAATATTGAGTTAACATAGGATTGAGTTAACATAACATGGAACCTACTGTACAGAAATAGGCCATTTGCACAATGCTAACATTGATGTTCCTCTCAAGCTTAATCCCTTGTTTCCTTATCTGAATCTAATGGTGAACTCATTACTCCCTATTCACTCATATCCTTGCCAAACGCTCCTTAAATGTCTCAACATATTTAATTCAACCGTTCACTGTAGTCACAAGTCAGGTGCTTTACATTTGCTACTTGTATTAGGTTATTATATTTTTTGCAGCATTGCATCCAGTTTCTAAGATCAAGCTCTTGGCAATGGCCTCCAGGAGGTGTACGTTCCTATTGGTATCTCTTCATCAGTTCAGAGAGCTCCCAATTCCTTTGCCCATCTTAAATTTTTCTTCCTTTTCATCTCTTCTCTGTATTACTAGCAAAATTATTATTTTTTAAAATCAAACCATGAAATACAAGAAATACAAGAATCCCCCAAAATGCCTGATCTTTTTGCTATTTACACATCACTTAGAATAGTTGTGCTCCTCCTCCCTTCAAATAACAACAGTAAATACAGGTTTTAGTTTTAAAATAATATATTAAACGTGACTGGGAAATGGTAAACAACTGATTTTTCCCCCATCAAAATATAGAAAATAACGGGTTACCATTTCCAGTATAATTTATGCTAGACTGGATGTACATGACTGTGATATCAGATTTTTCTTCCCTATTTAACATTGGAATAGTAGGTGGATAACTGTCTGTCATTGAAACAAATGTTGGGGATTGCAGACTCATTAAATAACACCGAAGGCAATTTAATCAAAGTGAGTGGGTAGCACTGTATCCCAGCTTGATCTGTTTATCAGTGGCTAACATGAGGTACTGAATATTGTTCTCATTCCTTACCGATAGATAATATCCAATAAGCATATCATTTAATGATTATTGTCAGCAAAATTCCATCTTCGGATGACTTAGGTTAATAAGTTTGCTTTATCTTCATAATGTAGTGCTTCACCTTGGAGAATAAAATAAACAGATTTGTGTTATTATTCAAAGTTATGCATTGGTTCTGGGTTTCTCCAACAACTGGGGAGAAAACACGAGTAAATTATCAAAATGTGATAACATTTTATTTTCAAATGCGAGAGCCAAATATAAGTTTCATAATGGTTATGGTTCATGCTCTCTGCTAACTATTTTTTCATGTGTTCACAATAATTCCCAAAAGCAGAATCTTTCTTGCAACCAAATTCTTCATCCTTATACTTGTGTCATGATCAATTGCTCATTTATAACATGTTTGCTACAGAAATCGCTTCATTTTCATAGAATCCTAGAAATCTAAGGAACAGAAAGGTGGCCTTTTAGCCCATCATGTCAAGTCAATTTTATGTCTATAGCACATTAAAAACAACTCTCATTGACCAAAGTGCTTTACATTGGTGCAGGTACTAACTTGCTACAAACAGTGGTGCATAGATCAACAATACATACATAAATACATATATACAGCGCTCCCTCAGAGGACCTCAAGAAAGGCTTGAGAGTAGAAATAAGTTTTAAGTCTAGACTTTTTTAAGTTGGTGGAGGGGGCAGTTCTGATGGGAAGAGGGATGCTGTTCCATAGTCTAGGTGCTGCAACCACAAAAGCGCAGTCGCCTCTGAGCTTATGCCTAGACCGTGGGATGGTCAGTAACCCCAAGTCGGCCGATCTGAGGGACCTGGAGGTAGTGTGGTGGGTAAGCAGATTTTTGATGTAGGTGGGGGCAAGCCCGTTAAGGGCTTTGTACACATAAAGAAGGAGCTTGAAATTGATTCAGAAACGGCACAGGAAGACAGTGGAGAGAGGCCGGAATCGGGGTGATGTGGTCCCTTTTTCGGGTGCCCATCAGGAGTCTCGCTGCGGCGTTTTGGACCAGTTGCAGGCGGGACAGGGATAATTGGCTGATGCCAGTGTAAAGGCAGTTGCAGTAATCAAGGCGGGAGGAGATCAATGAGTGGATGATCTTTTTGAGGTCGTCAATTGGAGGAATGATTTTATTTTAGCTATCGTCCGAAGCTGGAAGAAGCTAGCTTTTACCACGGCATTGACTTGTTTGTCAAAGTTCAACGCAGAGTCAAATATCACACCAAGGTTTTTGATGTGAGGTTTGAGTAATGGGGTAAGGCTTCCAAGGCTGCCTGCAATCGTTTTGATGGAGTCCGAGGGGCCGAGTAGGATGACCTCAGACTTAGTCTCGTTTAGTTGGAGGAAGTTCTGGGCCATCCAACTCTTTATATCCTCGAGGCAGTGGATAAGGCTGAGTAGATTTGAGCGGTTGTTGGGTTTCAGGGGGAGATAGAGTTGTGTATCGTCTGCGTAGCAGTGGGGAAGATGAAATGCCGTGCCTTTGAATGACTTGGCCTAAGGGGAGCATATACAGGGTGAAGAGAATGGGGCCTAGGATGGATTCTTGTGGAACCCCGCAGCAAAGGCTAGCTGGGGAGGAAAAAGAGTTGCCTATGTTTGTAGAGAAACTCCTATCTTTGAGGTAGGAGATGAACCAGCTCAGGGCAGTGCCATCAATACCAGTGTCCATGCTGGTCAAAGGGGAACAATAGGTTTTCAGCACCACTCAGTCTTTAGCCTCCTTCCATATAGATCTCAGCCCTTCAAGTGTTTATCCAAGTTCTTCTTAAAATATATGGAGGTTGCTTACCGTCGCAACAAATCCACAGCAGACACCATCTCTCTAGACTTAAACTCACTTCTGTAACACCTAGACAACAAGGACTCCTATGTTAGATAGACAAAAGTGCTGGAGAAACTAAGCGGGTGAGGCAGCATCTATGGAGCAAAGGAAATAGGCAACGTTTCGGGCCGAAACCCTTCTTCAGACTGATCCGTCTGAAGAAGGGTTTCGTCCCGAAACGTTGCCTATTTCCTCACTGAGGATGCTGCCTCACCCGCTGAGTTTCTCCATCACTTTTGTCTACCTTCCATTTTTCCAGCATCTGCAGTTCCTTCTTAAACTCCTATGTTAGATTCCTATTTATCGCCTTTTGCTTCACATTCAACACCATAATCACATCCAAACTCAACTCAAAACTCCTCAATTTAAAAATCATCACGCCCCCCTTCCACTGGGTCCTCGACTTTCTGACCCACAATCAGTGAGGCTAAGTGGAAACTCTCCACACAGTCATTCTCAATACTGGTGCCCCACAAGGATGTGTTTTCAGTCCCCAACTATGCTCTTTATACACTCATGACGGAATGGCAAAATTCAACTCTAACTCCATCTACAAGTTTGGAGGTGGTCCTTAGTGGTGGGCCGGTCATGAACAATGATGAGGCGTAGTACAGAAGGGTGATGGAGAACTTAGAGCATCATGTCAGCAAGATGAAGGAGCTAGTTTACAACTTCAGGAAGCATGGTGAAGTACATGGCCAAACAGCAGCAATGATGCCGAGTGGAAATGGTCGAGAGCTTCAAGTTCATTGGTGTTAATATTACCAATGATCGATTGTTTGACCATATAGATGCGAAAGTCAAGAAGGCACAACATCAACTCTACTTCCCGAGGTAACAAAGGAAATTCGGCATGTCTCCAAAGACTCTCACAAACTTCTACAGATGCATCACATGCTCTCGGATTGTATAATAGTAAGATTAAACGAGAACTTACCAGTTTGAAGTTTGATCTGTATTTTATGAGGAGTTACAATGAGGGATTACGTGAAGAACCCGCTCAGTGCGCAGGCGCGGCATACTTCCAAGCAGCGGTGTGGAATCACAGATAGACACAGTTATTTTGAAGTAAACATAGTAAAGATAAGGAGACATCAATTTATTAGTTTGATCCATATAATGAGGGTGGGAGCGGAGGGCACGTAATCCCTCATCGTAACTCCTCATAAAATACAGATCAAACTTCAAACTGGTAAGTTCTCGTTTAATCTTACTATTTTACTTCGGAGTCACGTGAGTGACTACGTGAAGATTTTAAAGCTCTGTGATTTCAAACCGTGTAACAGTTTCATTTCACTCACTGCCGAAGTTCTTGAGGGAGGAAGTGTTATCGTAATGAACCAATGAGTCTATTTGTAGAAAAACACAATGGTATTTTTTAAACAATAACAACAAAGAATTAAGTTGCTCCCCTGGGCTTAAATTAAATATTTGCAGTTCGTAAATCTTTACTGCAAATAAACCAGGTTTTGCCAACGGCTTATTATAAAATTTCTGAACGGTCTTTTCCCTTCCCACCATCCTGCTGTAGCCAGGATGTGGTCTATAGGCATGTCCATTATTTAGCCGTCGACATGGATGCTGCCCTGGTGGAATAAAATTTGTACATGTTAGTGTTTATCCCAGCAGTTTCTAGCACCTGCTTGAGCCATCTCGCAATGGTTTGGCTCGTACCCCACCATAAGGTTTTTGTGACTGACCCACAAGGCTTTTCATCTCCCTCGAATATTCTGGTTGTGTCTATGTAGGATAGTAGGTGGGTCATGGCACATAACCGTGGTTCTGGTGGGTAAGCCACGACTGGATTAGGTGTTCCTGGTCTGCTCTGTTTGACCAGTCGCTGGATAACGACAGATCTGGTCTGGAGCTGTGATCATGTTGTCCAGTCGCAATAGATGTAGTGACTGGACCCTCTGAGCGGATACAAGTGCCATCAACATGAGCGTCTTTAGTGTAGCTTGCTCGAGGCCGGGGGATCTGGCTGGTGGCCATTCCCTGAGATATGTCAGGACCACACTGATATCCCAAATATGGGTATACCTGGGCTTAGGGCTTGATATTGTAAATGCCCTTCATCAGTTTTACCACCAGTGGATGGGATCCCATCGCCTGTTGTCCTGCCGCTGGTTTGAGATAAGCAGAAAGAGCACTCTGCGCTGTGTTGATGGCACTGTAGCTGATCCCTACATCGTGGTGTAGATGGCCAGGAACTCCAGTATGTTGGTGGCTGTAGCTGTTGCGTATGTTGTCCATGTTTCCTGGCAGTACTTCTCCCTTTTTTGATGCTGGTTAAGTACTGCCTCTTGGTGGATGTTCGAAGGGATGCCGACATGGTGGTGATGGTTTGTTTGGACAATCCCAGTTCCAGGTAAGGTCTGTTCAAACTTGCAACCCAGGCGTTTAATTTTCTCATGGCATGGGTGTTTAGCTTACCTGGTAGGTAAGTAGCTGATAGCCAAATATGTCTTTCGACATACCATTGCCAAATCATGTTGACCAATTTGTCGCATGATAATGATTTTATGCCACCCATATGGTTAATATAAGCCATCACCGTAGTATTTATCAATTTGTAACCGAACATGCAAGTGCTGCATATTAGATAAATATGCTTTTAAACCATAAAAGGCGCCCAACATCTCTAGATAGTTAATGCCCAGTGTAAGTAGTAATGATGACTCTAGTTTAGTCCATCTACCACTTGTGCTGGATATGGAGTTAGTCGCTCCCCAGCCTTGAGCACTGGCATCTGTTTGAATAACTAAAGTAGGGTTAGTGATAAAGATAGGGCTGAAACTATGCCAAACGTTTTCTGCCCACCACTGTAGCTCTGATATTGCTTCAGTGGGTAAGTTCATGACACGATCATAGTGACCTGTATGTCGTTTTATTGCCCGTACCTTTGCTCTCTGTAAAATTTTTTGATAGTGCAAAGGTCCGAATTGTGTAGCCGGAAATGCTGCTACCATTTCCCCAATTACTCTTGCTACTTTTCGAATAGTTGGTCGCTCGTTGACCATTAATTTGTTGCATGATTGTGCTAATTCAACCATTTTTGCCTTTGGCAAGGTAACAGTCATATGGACTGAGTTAATTGTGAAGCCCAGGTAGTCCATGATAGTGGATGGCTTCAACTTAGATTTATCTGGATGTAGGACAAACCCCAGAGTTTCGAGGAGCTGTTTTGTAGCTGATACTGCTGCCACAGCCAATTCCATCGTTTTCCCTACTATGAGAATATCCTCCAGATATGCCATGACAATATGTTTTTGTTTTCTTAGTATTGCCATGGCTGGGTTCAATATTTTGGTGAATAATCTTGGGCTGAAGTTCGCCCATAGGGCAATGCTTTGTACCATCCAGATAAATTTTAGGTATCTGCGATGATCCTTGTATATGGGTACTAGATAATAAGCATCTTTAAGATAAATGCTTGCCATGAAGTGTCCTTTGAAATTCAGTTGTTTGGCAGTAACATATGTCTCCATTTTGAAATGTATATACTTAACAAATTTGTTTAGTGATGTTAAGTCAATGATGATGCGACAGACACCATCTTTTTTGGTTTTAGTGAATATATTCGATACAAATTCCAAAGGTTCATGTTTGGTCTTTTCGATGACCCCCTTTGTGATAAGTCTCACCAGTTCAGCTTGTCCCTCACGTTTCTCTTTGACGGAGGGAGAAATACCCTTTGGGGCCATTGTTGAACTGGCGGCGTTTTTTCTGACATGAATTGTATTTTATATCCTGTAATGTTGTTGAGTATATACTTGTCACTCGTGACCATACCCCATGCTTCTTTAAACAAGTATAATCTCCCCCCTGTTAATAAAGCACCCTTATTCTCTATATGCTGGTAGGGACCAGACCCACCTACCTACATGGTTATTGGCGATTCTGTTTCTTCATTTTCCTGAAGATTTTGTTCTGACGTGCTGGCGATGTTGGGGGGAGTCGCATTTTCCAGACGGTCCGCTGCGGGCCCTGATCTGAAAGATCTTTGGGGATAATGTGCGGACCCCAAGCGTTCACCAGTCCCATATTGCGGACGTCGACTGGTGGATGCCGTGGAGTGCTGCCGCTTGGGTATCGGTGGTCTTGGTTTGCTCGTCCCGGGGCCTGCCCTCATTAGGCCGAAGGTTTTTGATGCTTCCTGCATCTCCTTCAGTTTTTTATTGAAATCTTTCCCAAATAGCAGCGCGTCCGTCTCCGCAGCTGGGGCTTTACACAAGCCAGCAAATTTGGGATTGAGGGCAGGTCTTATGTTTCCCTCCGGAGATTGTTGATCTCAAATTGTGTGGTACACATTAATGCCAGCACATCCTGCTGGCAGGTATCCATCTCTGTGGTTTCCACGGAACGAGCAAAGGCTGTGATGGCTGACGTCAGGAGCCTTAGGATCCGCTGTAGCTTGAGTTCTTGGGTCTGGATGTGTGACCCACATGCACCCAGATTTGGCTGTTGACACTTTTTACTTTGAGGGCCTCACTGTTTTCTGGTGCTGTGTTGTTTCAGCACCTCAGCGAGCACCTTTTCCAGTAATGGTTGATGCTGGCCGCCATTCTTGGTTCCAGCGGTGCTCCAGCCCATGGGGTTGCTACAAGCGGTCCATCACACCCAACAGCTCTTCATGTTCCTGCACCCCTGGCCTACTCCCGAATTCGTCCGCCTGCCCCTGTTCCAGACCAGCCCAGCCCTGGTCACCAATGCTAGCCTCCAGTAATGAGGGAGCAGAGGGCAGTGCATGAAGCACTGTGGAGGGGGTGCCTGACCTCCCTCCGCGAGAGCGCTCTTTCTGCGCATCTCGCTGGAGCTGCTCCAATTGCTGTTGGATGCAGCTCAGGCGGCTGTCTCTCCTCCATTTAGGTGGAGACATGTCCCCGTCCGACGAATCGGACGCCACCGGCCGGATGCCTGTTCGGATGGCTAGACATCCAGCGCGCAGTTCAGGCACTAGCGGGACTGGGCTCGGCGCGGTGATGGGGATAGCGGAGCGACCGGTAATTGTTCCTACCGCCTGTTGCAGCCCCCCCTGCAATGGAATGCTCCTCCGCTGGAGTCGAGCGGGGGACAGGTTCTTCTGGAGCTTTTGTGCCTTGTAGTAGCGAGAGCGCCCCTCAAGCAGCGCGTCTCGCAGGCACCTGCTCCGTGAGCCGCTCCAGCGGCTCAGGCGGCTCTCTCTCCCCCCGTGCGGGTGGAGAGACGTCCCGTCCGACATCGGGAACACCTGCCGGATGCCTCTCGAGTGGCTATGCGTCCAGCCCGCTGCTTCAGGTACTAGCGGGCTGACCTCGGCACGGTGTCGGGGAATTACGGAACACCGGGTAACGCTCCTACCGCCTGTTGCTGCCCCCCTCCCCAACGGGAAAACGGGGGACAGTTTTGTTCCAGAGCCTTTTTCTCTGCCTTTAAAAAACACAAGCAGAAAAAGGCTCACCTGTAAAAGAAAACCCGACCTCAGGGTACTCACCTGACGGTCCGGTTCATCCTGTAATGGGAGTGCCTAACTCCCGTGGCAGCCGCTGTTGCACTGCTGGCGTAATGCCGCGCCTGCGCACTGAGCGGGTTCTTCACGTAGTCACTCACGTGACTCCGAAGTAAAATCATCATCGGTGGTCACTCGAAACGAGTATGACTTTCCTCTCCTGAGGACGCCTGTGTGTGACATTGTTTAACATGGGGAGACTGGTGCACAGACAGCCACCACAAGGTCCTTGACAGGTCTGGGTCAGGATCCAGTGGTATGGAGTCCAAGACGACTGGGGATTCTTTTCTGCTGCAGCCTTCATCTGCCTTCCCAGCCGTTGTGACGCTCCACTAAGTCAGCCATCATCCTCCGCCTGTTCCACCAATGAGGTCTTGGTTGGATTGCTCTTTGTCAGGGACCTCTCCCTCGACCTTACCACCATGGATGGCCCTACCTGGAGCAAAGCTCCAGACTGCATCGCTCTCAGGATCTCAAGACAACACAAGCTTCTCCACCATGACAATCTATGGAGGATTGTATCACAGCTTGGTTCAATGGTCCTTTATTGTCACGTATGCAATGCACCATATTTTGGCGCCATTTACAAAAGAAAAAGTCCAAAGTCCAGTACACATGCTGGATGTACTGGAGCGCCCTCAATTCAGGTAAGCCCTAGGCTGTTGTATGGCCTCCTCCGTCACCCTTGACTGGCTCGGCCCATGAACCAATGTCCCTCTCCTCTTGAGGAGGGTCGTTCCCGAAGATCATCTCAAAATATCTACTGCATATTACTAATGTAACAATTTACCCAATATATTAATCTAACAATTATGTAGTTAACAACATGTGAATAAACCTGGACACATTTAATCAATGTAGCCAGTTTTCATAATGATTTGCCTCATTAGTAAAACAGCCCAGATTGTACGGTTGAGATTGGGCAAATCTGCCAACAGTTCTCATAACAAAAGAGTGAAACTGACACCATTTTAAGGTTTGAATTGAAATCATAGAGCTTCTGTCTATGCCCCCAACAGGTTGTCAAAATTAAGGAATCAGTAAATTGGCAACAATTTCAGGTTTTTGGATTTTTATAACCTCTTCTCCCACCACTATCGTCTAAGACTGTTATGCTGTGCTGCGTGGTGAGAGTTTTCTAATGCTATACGTACGGCTGAATAATTACTGCTCAGCAAATTCAATGTCCCTAATGGATGGGAATTGTAATGCCCTCTGAGAAAATGCATGCTGAATGTAAGTGATTTCACATTGGATGTACATCATTCATACACCATTCTTTCAACAGGGAGAGTGGGCGGATGCATCGCTGATGACGTTTAATGTGGAGAAATGTGAGGTTATCCACTTTGGTAGCAAAAACAGGAAGGCAGATTACTATTAAAATGGCATCAAGTTGGGAAAGGGGGAAGTACAGCGGGATCTGGGGGGTCCTTGTTCATCAGTCTATGAAAGTAAGCATGCAGGTACAGCAGGCAGTGAAGAACGCGAATGGCATGTTGGCCTTTATAACAAAAGGAGTCGCGTATAGGAGCAAAGAGGTCCTTCTGCAGTTGTACAGAGCCCTAGTGAGGCCACACCTGGAGTATTGTGTGCAGTTTTGGTCCCATAATTTGAGGAAGGACATTCTTGCTATTGAGGGAGTGCAGCGTAGGTTTACAAGGTTAATTCCCGGGATGGTGGGACTGTCATATGTTGAGAGAATGAAGCAGCTGGGCTTGTACGCTCTGGAGTTTAGAAGGATGAGAGGAGATCTTATTGAAAGGTGGCAGGAAACATGTTCCCGATGTTGGGGGAGTCCAGAACCTGGGGCCACAGTTTAAGAATAAGGGGTAAGCCATTTAGAACGGAGACAAGGAAACGCTTTTTCTCACAAAGAGTTGTGAGTCTGTGGAATTCTCTGCCTCGGAGGGCGGTGGAGGCAGGTTCTGTGGATGCTTTCAAGGGAGAGCTGGATAGGGCTCTTAAAGATATGGGGATATGGGGAAAAGGCAAAAACGGGGTACTGATTGGGGATCACAGTGAATGGCGGTGCTGGCTCAAAGGGCTGAATGGCCTACTCCTGCACCTATTGTCTATTGTCTATTCCTCCATTATCCTGGGAGTGATTAATAGAGATCACATATGGAACAATTTGGTCTTACTAGAAATAAGCCAAACTGTGAATCTTCCCATTTAAGCCCCATTTTACTTCTACACTTCGGGTCCTGCACATGATTTTAGATCAGTGTCACACATATTATTAGTCATGCTTTTGTAGTTACGCCCACTAGCTTTACAGTAACCGCTCCTTGCCTGGTTCCATTAGAATTAGAGAGACGTGAGAGTGTGAAGTCATATTTGCTATGTAGTTAATAAAGTCTTTGGACCTTTATCTTGGTGTAAGGCTCCAGTTATTTTATAACAGCCGAAACACAACAATGATCAAACCCCACCTGCCTATCACTGATTTTAGTCTCAACTTCACTCCTGCCATCCTTACTGTTGTCGGATTGTCCATAATCCCCCAGTTACCTGCGTGTTACGATGGTGCAGTGATAGAGTTGCTGCCTTACAGCGCTGGAGCCCCAGGGTCCCGGATTCGACCCTGACTACAGATGCTTGCCTGTACGGAGTTTGTATGTTCTCCCCATGACCTGCATGGGTTTTCTCCGAGATCTTCGGTTTCCTCACACCCTCCAAAGATGTAAGTTACTTGACTTGGTATAAGGGTAGCAAACCGGCCAGAATTCGAAAGACGCTACTACAGTCTCCTAAGAGTGACGGCGGTTTGGCACTTCCTGACTTTAGGCGATACTACTGGGCTGCTAACTTGCAAAAAATCCTGTACTGGATGAATGATGATTGCGACCACCTACCGACCTGGGTACACATGGAAAAGGCGAGTTCACATCTCCCGTTGCGGTCTGTCCTATGCTCTCAACTCCCCCTTTCTATAACATCTGCGGGTGCAGGCCCAATTGCGTCCCTCTCGCTCAAGATATGGAGTCAATTTAGGAAAAACTTTGGTTTACAAGGCCCTTCCATCTTGACCCCACTGCTTAAAAATCACATCTTTAATCCTTCAAGTACAGACTCCGCATTCAAAACCTGGCATAGTAATGGCATCAGTAGTATCAAAAACCTATACAAGGATGGTATTTTTTCGTCTTTTGCAGAGCTTTCGTACAACTATAGCCTCCCAAACTCCCACCTTTTTCGTTTTTTCCAGATTAGGAATTTTGTGAAGAAGATATTCCCCCATTTCCCAAATCGTCCCCCTGAAACCCTGACCGATTCCATCCTAGCTCTAGATCCCAACCGGAAGAAATGCATCTCTTTTTTGTACAACTTGTTAGGGTCGGTTATATTGAAACCTCATACCTCATTAAAAGCTGCGTGGGAGGGCGAGCTGAATATGAAACTAACAGACCAGCAATGGGACTCTGCCTTGGATTTGATCCATTCTTCCTCCATATGTGCCCGTCATGGCCTAATCCAATGCAAAGTCCTTCACAAAGTCCATTATACAAACGCAAGATTATCTAGAATATACCCCGCTGTTAAAGACACCTGCAACAGATGCAATCAATCCCCTGCCAACCATAGTCATATGTTTTGGTCTTGCCCTAAGCTAGCAACCTTTTGGAGGAGTGCTTTCGACGTGCTAAGCAGAGCCTATGGCCAGACTATTCCTCCAAACCCACTGTCAGCTATTTTTGGTATTCCCCCCAACACCAACCTCTCTGTTGCGTTGAAGCGGGTCCTGGCTTTTACAACCCTGTTAGCCCGGAGACTGATTTTGCTTAACTGGAGACTTACCTGTCCCCCGACACACGCCCGCTGGATCAAGGAGGTGCTCTACAACTTAAAGCTTGAAAAACTTAGGTTCTCTCTCAAAGGCTCTACCAAGACATTCCTAGACACATGGAACCCTTTCCTGGAACTTGTTAACTCTCTTAACTTGTTTCCGGACTCGGAAGAGGACTGAGTGTCCTCTATCACAGCTCTGTCTTATTGCAGCTGCTATCCCCTCAACCCCTCCCCCCCCCCCCCCCCTCCCCCCCCACAATTTATTTATTTATTTATTTATTTATTTTTCCCTCCTTTTTTTTTAATTTTTAAAAAAAAAAAAAAAATTTTAATCGTATTTGTGTGGATGTGTACGTATGTGAGTGTTGTTTGTTCCCAGGTGGCGAGGGTGGGTAAGGGTAAGGGTAAGGGTTTTGAGGGTCGTTTACATACTGTTGTACAATTATGTCCTGATTATCACTGTCTGTTATCATTGTATGTATGCAAATTGCTGTTAAATTCAAAATTCAAATAAAAAGATTTAAACTAAAAAGTTCCAACGGTCACGATACACAGTGTATCGTGAGGCAGTTTCACCCCACCTACACCCCTCTGCTTCCCGGCCATGTGTGTGACCTCTTCCCTCCCCTCTCCAGCCCATTGCACCGGCGCGGGGGCTTTGCACTGTCTTCACGTCGGCGATGCTAGCAGGACCGTGCCAGTCACCGGAGACGTCAGGACCAATTGGACATCGACCACCAGGCCCACCGCAAGCACGGAGATCCCAGAGACCCACAGCCAGCAGCAGCCCAGCCCCGTTCCAACTACAGAGGAAAACTGCAAACTGGCCGGAGACGTCAGGACCACCAGAAGCCGTTCCCCGAGCTGCGCCCCCTCATCGGGACACCGACCCCCAGGCCCACTGCAAGCACGGAGATCCCAGAGACCCACAGCCAACAGCAGCCCAGCCCAGCCCCGCTCCAACTACAGAGGAACCTGGGTTGCGGATGATGGGGCGCAGCTCGGGGCGTCGTAGAGGCTTTTTCTTTCACAGGGAGCTTTCTGCTGTCCGGCAGAGAAGAAAGGCTCTACAACAAACCTGTCCCCTGCTCGACTCCACGGAGGAGCGTCCATCTGGGGGGGGGGCAGCAACAAGGCGGTAGGACCGCTTACCCGGCGCACCGCTATCCCGACACCGTGCCGAGCCCAGCCCGCTAGCGCCTGAGCAGCGGGCTGGATCTAAAGCCAAGGAAGAGGCGTCCGGCCAGTGGCTCGGGGAGCGGGTTCCTGTTGGTCCTGACGTCTTCGGCCACCTGCCATCCTCCGGGAACTGTACCGCCCTTGCAGGAGAGTGGGGTTGTTTGCGGTTGCAGAGGAAGGGGGCAAGGGCGGTACAGTTCCCAGTCTCAGCTCCAGTCCAGGGGGGGTGGCCGGAGACGTCAGGACCAACGGGACACCAACCCCCAGGCCCACTGCAAGCACGGAGATCCCAGAGACCCACAGCCAGCAGCAACTCCAGCCCAGCCCCGCTCCAACTCCAGAGGAACACGTAGGGGCAGAAGCTGATGGTGTGCAAGGTAGTCTTGTTCTTGGGGTGACGGATGAGGGGGCGCAGCTCGGGCTGTGGGCAAACTGCCACTTGTCGCAGTAGCGGCCCATCGGGGAGCGGATTCCTCTGGAGTTGGAGGGGGAGGGGGGTATTGTGCTGTTTGATCGCCCCCTGCTATCCCAGGGACAGGGAGACACAGCGGCTTTTTAGACTGGTGGGCAATCACTTCCAAAGTTCTGCCCACACAGTCAGTACACCTCTCCTACACTGCATTTCATACAAACATTTATTCTGCAAGAAAAAACTACATTGAAGACTCAAACTCTTCGAGTAACTGCCGGGATCAAGGCGCAAACTCGCGACCTTGCGGATATGAGCCGAGCACTCTACCACTGAGCCAGCCATTAAAATCTACGCTAAAAAAATTCCATTCCGAAGACCGACAAATTCTGAATTACGAAAAGTGTCTGGTCCCAAGGCTTTCGGATAAAAGGTTGTGCACCTGTAGTGTTAAAGTGGGGGGATTGCTGGTCATTGGACTTAAGTATCTCTAAAACTACTTTTGTCCCCTTTCCCAAAACTGCCAGTCACTCAATACTCATTTCTTCTGACCTCTTCATCATCCAATGGTCCCACCAACCCAACCTCCTCCCCCCCCCCCCCCCCCCCCCCGCCTGGTCCCAACACTTCATCTCCTGATTAATAGCTCTCAACCAGCACCCAAAACTCAGCGTAATCAAGCACCTTCACCAGGAGACCATGATTCTCTAAAGAAACCACCCTACCTAAAGACCGCACTCAAGCTTCTGATCACTAGACTGTCTCCTTACCCTCCCCCAGATATGGGTCAATAACATAGATATTCATTCATTCATTCTCATCTCATAATGATCATTATAGTTGATAATGATAACTGCACTGTAGTTGGGCAGCACAATTTCTAGGCCTCAATCTTTTAATATAATTCATAGAATCATGAATTTGAAATTAGGCAAATGATTAAATATTTTATATGCAAATTAATTCTCAGCTGCAGCAGACCTTGCTCGAGTAGTTGGTAGGAAATGCTAACTGCTGATGAAAGCTAATAATTACCATTGCTTCAATGCATTGCCACACTTTTGCATGTTTTGCTTTACTGTAAAAAGGCACACTATGAGTTTTTTTTTTTAAATGACTCAAATTGCAGGAAGAGCACAGTGGAATATGAGATACTGTTCCTCCAGTTTACGTGTGGCCTCACTCTGGCAATAGAGGAGATCCAGGACAGAAAGATCAGTTTGGGAATGGGAAGAGGAGTTAAAACGGTTAGCAACCGAGATCGAGTAGGCCTTGGCAGACTTAACACAAATGTCGCTTAACACTTGCGCACAGTCTGCTGAGACCGTTTCACCGAACACTTGTGCACGGTCCACCAAGGCCTACTGGATCTCCTGGTTGCAAACCATTTTTCCTAAAGCAGGGTGACTTTCCTAAAAGGTATATTTCCAAAAGCAGGGTGACTAAAACTGAACACAACCCTCTAAGTGTGACCTCACAAATATCTTGTACTGCTGTAACAAAACATCCTACCTTATTTATGCAATTCCCTGACTATTGAACGGCAGCCTGTCAAAAGCATTTTTCACCACCCTACCTACATGCATCGCCATTTCTAGGGAACTATGTACTTGTACTCCTAGATCTCTCAGCTCAACTACACTACCCAGGGCCCTATCATCATCGTGAAAAATCTGCCCTGGTTTGACTACCCAAAATGCAACACAAAATACCTATCAGAAATAAACTTCACTTGTCTTTCTTCGACCCACTTGCACAGCTGATCAAGATCCCACTATAATTCTTAGTAATCATCTTCACTGACTACTATTTTAGTGTCATGTGCAAACTTGCAATTCGTGCCTTATACATTCTTATTCAAAGTGTTGAAGTGGATGACAAACAGCAATGGGTCATAAATTGAATACTTGAGGGGCAAACCTGTGACCTCTGGTACTTGATTCCTGTACCCTAGGAAAATGTCTGTTGTAATATGTGAGTAACTATTGGAACAACTGGGAACACGTATTTATGATGATTGACAACTGAAACTGATTCACCTTTCATGAGCTGCTGGGCAAGCGGGCCAACGAAAGACAAATGGAATTTAATTCAGATAGTAATAGGTGTTGCACATTCCGCCCTCAGGAGCACATATAGAAAAGGGGCAGAAGCCGCATTCTAGCAGATTGGTGCCCTTCTCGCATTCATGTGGGCACACTATTTCAGAGACTTTTCTAAAAGATATGGAGTTCAGGCTTCAACTACAGTGAACAAATATAGCAACAAAATAGAAATATTTTATACAATACAATTACAATACAATACAATTCAATTTATTGTCATTTGGACCCCTTGAGGTCCAAACGAAATGCCGTTTCTGCAGCCATACATTACAAACAAATAGACCCAAGACACAACATATTTTACATAAACATCCATCACATCGCTCGCAAACTCCCGCGGCCATTCCAAGCCGCGCGGGGCGATGATGCAGGCCCCGCTCCAGGAGTTCTTCAACCCCGCAACTCGGGCGGGAGAAGTCGCCGTTGCGGGAGCCCTGAAAAGCGGTCTCCCTCCAGGTACCCGCGGGCTCCCGGTGCCGTCCGCCAAACCCGCAGTTGCAGCCACCGAATCTCCGGGGGTCGGGTCGCAGCAGCGTCCACCACAGCTCCACCCGCTCTGGACTCGGCCAGCTCCGCGACGGTGAGGTGAGTAGTTGGCACCAGAGTCCCCGGTCTTCCTGTTGGAGGCCGCTCCTCGTTGCAGCCCCAACGACAACGGAGACCCGACAAAGAAAAGGTCGGGTCTCCCGTGCAGGGAGAGATTTAAAAGTTACCCCCAACCCCCCCCACACACATACCCCAACAAAAATAACAAAAACTACATTAAAACATAGACATAAAATAATAAAAACGCAGACGGACTGCAGAGGCCGCTGCAGACAAGAGTCGCGCCGCCTACCTACTGAGTCCCAACAATGGTTTTCCCACTAAACAATGGAAAGGCAACAGAAGGGTATCTACAAAATATTAGGACACAAGGTGGCAAGATGGTGACAGTAGTGGCCAGAGGATCTGGGGTGACAGAGGAACTGAAGGAAATCCACATTAGGCAGGAAATGGTGTTGGATAGACTGATGGGACTGAAGGCTGATAAATCTCCAGGGCCTAATGGTCTGCATCCCAGGGTACTTAAGGAAAAGGCTCTAGAAATCGTGGATGCATTGGTGATAATTTTCCAATGGACTATAGACTCAGGATCAGTTCCTGTGGATTGGAGGGTAGCTAATGTTATCCCACTAATTAAGACGGGCGGGAGAGAGAAAACGGGGAATTATAGACCAGTTAGCCTGACATCAGTGGTGGGGAAGATCCTGGAGTCAATTATAAAAGATGAGATAGCCGCACATTTGGATAGCAGTAACAGGATCTGTCCGAGTCAGCATGGATTTACGAAGGTGAAATCATGCATGACTAATCTGGAATTTTTTTAAGATGTAACTTGGTAAATGGACAAGGGAGAGCCAGTGGATGTAGTGCACCTGGACTTTCAGAAAGCATTTGATAAGGTCCCACATCGGAGATTAGTGGGCAAAATTAGGGCACATGGTATTGGGGGTAGAGTGCTGACATGGATAGAGAAGTGGTTGGCAGACAGGAAACAATGAGCAGGCATTAACGGGTCCCTTTCAGAATGGCAGGCAGTGACTAGGGGGGTACCGCTAGGCTCGGTGCTGGGACAGCACCGCCATTCAATGTGATCATGGCTGATCATCCCCAATCAGTACCCCGTTTCTGCCTTCTCCCCATGTTAATACTGGACAAATTAAAGACACCATAAAATGGAGGATCCCTGCACTTGTCAGAATTGCTTAACCCTTGTCAGCTGAAATTTACAGGCTTTGGATGGCACTGGCCAGTCCAGGCTCAGACTGGTATGCAGGATGGTGAGGGGTCCAGGTGTTCTCCTTAACCATATAACCATATAACAATTACAGCACGGAAACAGGCCATCTCGACCCTTCTAGTCCGTGCCGAACACATAATCTCCCCTAGTCCCATATACCTGCGCTCAGACCATAACCCTCCATTCCTTTCCCATCCATATAACTATCCAATTTATTTTTAAATGATAAAAACGAACCTGCCTCCACCACCTTCACTGGAAGCTCATTCCACACAGCTACCACTCTCTGAGTAAAGAAGTTCCCCCTCATGTTACCCCTAAACTTCAGTCCCTTAATTCTCAAGTCATGTCCCCTTGTTTGAATCTTCCCTACTCTCAGTGGGAAAAGCTTTTCCACGTCAACTCTGTCTATCCCTCTCATCATTTTAAAAACCTCTATCAAGTCCCCCCTTAACCTTCTAACAAAGTCCTTGTTTCCTCTAAATTGATAAAATGTACAGCAGTTTTGCAAATGAACCCTAGATGCATCATTTCAATTGGATCCCTGCAAGGGCATTGTAAATAATGTAAATAATGTTGCAAGATGGTCATCCTGTTAATTGATGATTGGTCGAACTGGTGAGCCTTGGAGAAACTGTTTGAATCTCAGGGCACATATTTCAATGTTTATTCTTGTTTGCTTCCTTCTAGAACTTTCTTTCAAATACTATGTATTGGTTACTGTATTATTGGGTTAGGGAAATGTCTATCATGTACTGTGTTAATCGATATCTGTTATTGGACTGTATAGAGACCACCCCCATGTGGTTCGGCCCCTTAAGGTTCGGGGACCTATAAAAGACCGCTCCCACGAGGTCATGTGTCGATCTTCTGGGAGAACGCTTATGACTGCATGACCTTCTGGAGTGTCTCTGCTTGCACAAGGCTAGGAGGGCTTGGCCAGGCAGATACAAGGATCGAACCCGCGGTGGCTAGGTATAGTAGTGGGGAAATGTTATTGTGTTTTTTCAAAATAAAGTTTAGATGTGCAAGTGCTTGACTCAGTGGTTTTTGACTAAAACTAGAGTGGGTGGAAGCTTAGAACGAGCGATTTCACCCATATCCCCTGACTCCGCTATCTTTAATTAACCTTTATCAAACTGCAGTTTCCACACCAACACTGGAACATAGTGACAGACATAATGCATTCCCAGCATTGACGCCCTGTTTATACTCAGAGAGTTACATTGGGAAGGTCACATTTCTTGCATGCCCGACAGTAGACACTGTAAATTGACTCTCTATCCCAAGTTCCATCATGGCAAGGGATTACCGGACAGTCAAAGGAAAAGATTCAAGCATGCGCTTAACGCTTCCCTGAAGAAATGCAATATCCCCATGACTCAAGGTAGAGAAGGAGCATTCAGGATGATATTGAGGACCTTCAGTCCATTCTCTGTGATCACACATAAGTCCTGTATAAGTGGTGTGAGGAGAAGATTGTCTCACAAATGTCCCTCACATTTGGTTCACCCTGCCCCATCCATAGAAGAGTCTTCCATTCCCACAACTGACTCAATAACTTCCTCAGACACTACAAGGCCACAGAAGTAGCAAGTCACCTTGAAACTGCCCAAGGAAAGGAAGCCATCTATCACTCAGATAGTACAATATTTCCAATATGTACATCGCACGCACAGAAAGCTGAGCATTACTGAAGCTTTAACCAACTCAACGGCAGCATCTCCAATCGAAACTGTCAACTCTAATAAGCATGATCTGCCCCATTCATTTGGCTGTAAAGGAATGTCAACTTCTATCAGGATTAGTATATTTTTAATAGCTGCTCCATTATGGTCAATGAACATTTGCTGCAGAGTTGGTGCTTGATATAATATGATTCTGTGCTTCCTTCTACAAAGCACACCATGACAAAGCACAGCAAAGTGCATTAGTTCCCATTTACTGATTGCCATAAAAATCTCTGAGAAACGTGTTATTCTTGAAAAAATATCATTACTAATAAATGCTCTCGTCAATTTTTCAAACTGAAACAAGGATTGGAAGTACAGAACCATTTGTATTCCATTCTACTCAAATTTGTCACTTCTTTCATATTTAGTTCTACCATAAATTTCATCTAATATTTCCTTTAATTTACCTGGTTGTGTTATGTAAATTCAAACCATGCGTAAATGAGCAGATCCCGCACAATCAAGGATACATTATCACACCACTCTCCAGAATACAATATTCAGTAACTGCAGGCTAGGACTATATTCCTTGGAGCGCATGAGGATGAGGGGTAATCTTGTAGAGATGTACAAAATCGTGAGAGGAACAGATCGGGTAAAAGCACAGAGTCTCTTACCCAGAGTAGGGGAATGAGAACCAGAGTACATAGTTTTAAGCTGATGGGGGAAAGATTTAATAGGAACCTGAGGGCTAACTTTTTTACACAAAAGGTGGATTTATGGAACAAGCTGCCAGAGGAGGTAGTCAAGGCAGGTGCTATTGCATATTTTAAGAAACATTTAGACAGGTACATGGATAGTATAGGTTTAAAGGGATATGGGCCAAACGCCGGCTGATGGGACAAGTGTGGATGAGGCATTTTGGGCGGCATGGGCACGTTGGGCTGAAGGGCCTATTTCCATGCTGTATGACACTATGACTCCATCTATGACTCTAACTGAATATGCATTAATGTAACATCACATCAGGCCAGAATTATTTTCCTCTATTGAAAGATTGCAGTAGCAAAATCTCCTCAGTAAGTTGTTCCTTTTAATTGCAAAACCTGCTGCATTGGCTGAAGAAGGGCCACGACCCGAAATGTCACCCATTCCTTCTCTCCGCAGATGCTGCCTGTCCTGTTGAGTTACTGCAGCATTTTGTGTCTATCTGCATTGTCTCAACTACTTCTTCAATTTTAAGGATGACCTGACATCCAATCATGGAAGTTTATCTGTTTAAGAAGGAACTGCAGATGCTGGAAAATCGAAGGTTCACAAAAATGAATGGGACTGAAGAAGGGTTTTGGCTCGAAACGTTGCCTATTACCTTCGTTCCATAGCTGCACCCGCTGAGTTTCTCCAGCATTTTTGTGTACCTATGGAAGTTTCTCTGATTTGTAAGCTAATCTTCTGGACATCAATACTTTTGAGTTTTACAATATGCATATTACAGCTCAAAACATTAGCTCATATTTGTATTCATTTGGAACAGCTTGTCAATGGAAACTTTCATCTGGAGGAGATGATCATGGTGCAGAATGAGTTAACAAGGTAACTCTATCATTCTTACTTTGAACGGAGGATGACACAAAAGTTGGCTTTGACAAAAAGATGACCCAAATTGAAAAGTGAAATCGATGGTATATTGTAAATGCTTGAATAACTGCTCATGGATTAGCTTTCTTCAGCCAAACCAGTTCATCTGAAGGACAAACATATTCCTCCACAGAGGGCTGCTACAGTTAAAATAACCTCTGCATAGTTTATACCTTTGCTCAAGTATTACTTGGCCACAGAGTCTGCTGAAATGCTTCACTCTATAGTCTTTAAGCATGTCTGCGTGTTTGTGTATGTCTGTGTAAGTGAGATTGTTGGTCAGCGCAGACTCGGTGGGCTGTAAAGTAGACAGAGAGGTAGACACACCCACTGGAAGAAACAACATGTTTTACCAGAATCTGACTAACAAAGTGTGAACTGTCCTGAACATTTAATGTCCACGCATGTGGGCCGGTATCATATGCGTATGCTCGCAAGTATCCTACGTGCATGTGCACTGGCATCCTTGCAGGCCAGGAATGTCATGGGTACATGTGTGCACGTTAGATTTAGCGAACACCGTCCAATCGGCCTGTGGACTTCGGAAGCTGCGGTCTCCGGTAGGAAGCGGCCGATTCAGAAACTCCAAGCCGCTGAATGCGTTCTTCCGTTCCGACCTCGGAGCTTCAATCATCACAGCGAGAGGGCCTGTACATCGGGCCGCCATAGCGGCGACTGCGGAGGGTTCAAAGGCCCCGACCACGGGTGAACAAAGAGGAAGATTGACTGAACTTTATTGCCTTCCCTCACATTGGAAAACGTTGATTCCGCTGTGGGGGATGTTCATGTTAAATTCTATCATGTAATGTGTTATATTTATTTGTATGACTGTATGGTAACTCCAATCCCACGGTACCAATTGGTGCATGTGACAAAAATTGTAACTTGAACTTGTGACATGGGACTTCCGTGGGATTTGTCCCAGTTTGTTAGGCTGCAGCCATTTTCATGTAAGTTAGGGTGATGTACCATGTTCGAAGTTAGTTAGTAAATTACTGTTTAATTACTTACTCCGTTGTTGATATTGCTCTGGGTAATGTATAACCATATAACCATATAACAATTACAGCATGGAAACAGGCCATCTCGGCCCTACAAGTCTGTGCCGAACAATTATTTTCCCTTAGTCCCACCTGCCTGCACTCATACCATAACCCTCCATTCCCTTCTCATCCATATGCCTATCCAATTTATTTTTAAATGATACCAACGAACCTGCCTCCACCACTTCCACTGGAAGCTCATTCCACACCGCTACCACTCTCTGAATAAAGAAGTTCCCCCTCATGTTACCCCTAAACTTCTGTCCCTTAATTCTGAAGTCATGTCCTCTTGTTTGAATCTTCCCTATTCTCAAAGGGAAAAGCTTGTCCACATCAACTCTGTCTATCCCTCTCATCATTTTAAAGACCTCTATCAAGTCCCCCCTTAACCTTCTGCGCTCCAGAGAATAAAGACCTAACTTATTCAACCTTTCTCTGTAACTTAGTTGTTGAAACCCAGGCAACATTCTAGTAAATCTCCTCTGTACTCTCTCTATTTTGTTGACATCCTTCCTATAATTGGGCGACCAAAATTGTACACCATACTCCAGATTTGGTCTCACCACTCTACCATAACAAAGTGCATTACTTCACACGTGTGCGGATTAAGTCAGCGACCGCTCCTCCCGACTTTTCAACTAATTAGCTTCCCGCTGTATCTATAGACATCCTTCTTCACTATTTACGACTCCACCAATTTTAAGGTGTCTGCTAACATGCTAATCATCCCATCTACATTTTCATCTAAGTCATTTATATATGTTACAAATAACATGGATCCCAGCACTGATCACTGCAGTACACCAATTGTCAGAGTTTTCTATTCAGAAAAATAATCATCCACCATTAACTCTGCTTCCTATCACCAAGCACCCAACCAATTTAAAATCCAGTTTACCAACATATCTCTGATCCCTTGAACCATAACCATATAAATCAGCCTACCATGCAGCACCTTGTTAAAACCCTTCCTAATGTCCATATAAACAAGGTAGACACAAAATGCTGGAGTAACTCAGCGGGGCAGGCAGCAGCTCTGGAGAAAAGGAATGTGTGACGTTTCGGGTCGACGCCCTTCTTCAGACTGTCCACAGTCCATATAAACAACATCTACTGCTCTGCTTTCATCAATTATCTTCGTTAACTCCCCAATAAACTCAATCAGTGAGAAATGGTTGTCCATGCACAGGAATGTGTTGACTCTTCCTAATCAGCCCCTGCCTTTCCAAGTGAACATAAAATTGTATCGGAGAGGGATTTCCTCCCACTTATATAAGGCTGACCAGCCTAGAGTTTCCACGCATGTCCCTATGCACCTTTTTGAACAAGGAGACATTAGTTATCCCTCAGTCTTCTGGTACCTTACGTGTGGCGAACAAAGATACAAAAATCTCTATCAGACCTGGGATGGGCTCCATCGGGCTGCAGGGATTTATTCAACCTTCTTTGCTTTAATATTCTCACCACGTCCCAATTCTGTTTTCTCTCTACAAGTGCTGCTTGACCTGTGGAGTGTTGCCAGCACTTTCTATCGTTATTTAATTAGAGACATATGTTGTTAACAAATTCAGAGATGACTTCAAGGTAGGTAGATTGCTTATTGAGCTTTCCGATGCCTCAAGGTAATTATTTAGACAGTTGTTACAGAAAGATTTGATAATAATAGTCCCAGTTCATTTAATGCTGCATTTTGGATTCTACCCAATCTCCGATAGCAATGACAAACTTCAACACTATCATTGCAACAAAAATATTTATCTCTTGCACCATGAAATAAAAATAAAATACATGTGTTTTCTCTATTCCCCACATCACCCAATCTATATGAGGAGTCTTAGCTCATAGCCTAAGGGCTACTCAGATGTCTGTCAAGAGCCTTTTGTGCTCATAATCACAATTCTATTTTACCACATATTTAACGTCACAGACAGAGCCATTGAACACAACAGGAGCATGATGGGGAAATTCTAACAATCAAATTACATGTGATTTAATACAATTTACATGGTGAAGGTGACAATTGAATAGCTGGATAAATAGGATGAGTTGTAGCAGATGAATTAGGTGACTCAAGACACCTCCGTGTAACAAGGCCACTTAAGGGCCTGTCCCACTTGGCCGTCATTTGCGCGCCATTTACGCGACCTCATCGTCGGGTTGAGACGCACGGGTAGCGTGTGGGCCACGCGGGACGGTCGCTTGGAGAAGCACGGAGGGGTATGGAGTTGCGCTTGTTATTGCGCGGCGCTCCAGTATTTTGTAGGGCACAAAATCTTTGCGCGCCTCCGGCGTGATGTATCGCATACGCACGCGGGCATATTGTGGTCGCACGCAGGCGTCCTGACCTTGTACGTGTAGCGCATGGTGACGCATGATCACGTCACCGTGCGTAACCATGCGCCGTCGCGCGCCGCCCATACACAGTCAGCCCGCCTTTTACGCGCCATGGATATAAGCGCTCGATTTTAAAATTTGCAGTTTCGTAGAGAAAACTACGTGGTGAACACCAAAATATACTAAACCAGAAAGTGCAAAAGTGAATTGATGCTTCATTTGCAATGACTGCTTGGGTCCCTGGATTGTGGGTAAGGAAGATGTTAAAAAGACAAATATTGTATCTTTTGGATATACAGTGCACTCAGAGAATATTTGATTGGAGTCCACCAGTGGTAAATTAAATTGATTGGACATGATTTGGAAAGGCACACACCTGCCTATATAAGGTCCCACAGTTGACAATGCATGTCAGAACAAAAACCATGCCATGAAGACGAAGTAATTGTCTGTAGACCTTCAAAACAGGACAGTGTCGAGACACAGATCTAGGGAAATGTATGAAACAATTTCTGCAGCACTGCAGGTCCTGACGAGCACAGTGGCCTCTGTCATTCTTAAATGGAAGAACTTTTTTCACATTTTGTTACGTTACAGCCTTATTTTAAAATTGATTAAATTCATTTTTTTAAATCTTCAATCTACACGCAATACCCCAGAATGAAGAAGCGTAAGCAGGTGTTTTTAATTTTTTGCCAAGTATTTAAAAAGAAATAACTGAAATATCACATTTACATAAGTATTCAGACCCTTTACTACGACACTCAAAATTGAGCTTACGTAGGTTCATCCTGTTTCCATTGATTATCCTTGAGATGTTTCTACAACTTGATTGGAGTTCACCAGTGGTAAATTAAATTGATTGGACATGATTTGGAAAAGCACACACCTGTCTATATAAGGTCCCACAGTTGACAGTGCATGTCAGAGCTAAAACCAAGCCATGAAGATGAAGGAATTATCCATAGACCTCCGAAACAGGACTGTGTCGAGACACAGATCTGGGGAAAGGTATAAAACAATTTCTGCAGCATTGTAGGTCCTGAAGCCAACAGTGGCCTCTGTCATTCTTAAATGGAAGAACTTTTGAACCACCAGGACTCTTCATGGAGCTGGTCGCCAGGTCAAACTGAGCAATCGGTGGAGGAGGGCCTTGGTCAGGGAGGTGACCAAGAACCAGAAGGTCACTCTGACAGAGCTCCAGAGTTCCTCTGTGGAGATGGCAGAAACTTCCACAAGGACAACTATATCTGCAGCACTCCACCAATTAGGCCTTTATGGTAGAGTGGCCAGATGGAAGCCATTCCTCAGTAAAAGACACATGGCAGCCAGCTTGGAGTTTGCCAAAAGGCATGGGAAACAAGATTCTCTGGGCTGATGAAACCAAGATTGAACTCTTTGGCCTGAATGCCAAGCATCATGTCTGGTGGAAACCAGGCACTGGTCATCGCCTGGCCAATGCCATACCTACGGTGAAGCATGGTGGTGTCAGCATCATGCTGTGGGGATGTTTTTCAGCAGCAGGAACTGGGAGACTAGTCAGGATCGAGGGAAAGATGAATGGAGCAAAGTACAGAGAGCTCCTTGATGAAAACCTGCTCCAGAGCGTTCTGGACCTCAGACTGGGGTGGAGGTTCACCTTCCAACAGGCCAACTACCCTAAGCACACAGCCAAGACAACGCAGGAGTAGCTTTGTGACAGGTCTGTGAATGTCCTTGAGTGGCCCAGCTAGAGCCAGGAATTGAACCCAATCGAACATCTCTGGAGGGACCTGAAAATAGCTGTGCATCGATGCTCCCCATCCAACCTCACAGCGCTTGAGAGGATCTGCAAAGAAGAATGGGAGAAATTACCCAAATACAGGTGTACCAAGCTTGTAGCGTCATACCAAAGAAGACTTGAGGCCGTAATCGCTGCCAAAGGAGCCTCAACAAAGTGCTGAGTAACGGGTCTGAATACTTATGTAAATGTAATATTTCAGTTATTTCTTTTTAATTACTTTGCAAACATTTCTAAACATCTGTTTTGCTCTTTTATTACAGGGTATTATGTGTAGATTGATGATAAAAAAAAGAATAAAATCCATTTTAGAATGGCTGTAACATAGCAAAATGTGGAAAAAGTGAAGGGGTCTGAATACTTTCTGAATGCACTGTAGCTCTTAGGGCTAACGGAATCAAGGGATATGGGGAGAAAGCAGGGACGGGGTACTGATTCTGGATGATCAGCCATGATCATATTGAATGGCAGTGCTGGCTCGAAGGGCTGAATGGCCTACTCCTGCACCTACTTTCTATGTTAATACAATTATTTTGGATCATGTCTTGTGAACATCAACCAAAAGTCGCTTCAAACCTCTCACTTCCCCAGAGAAAAAACGTTGCTGTTGGTAATTTGCAAAACAAGTATCACACTCTTTTCTTGATAACCTTCAGTGCAGTTGGAGGGATTCACGTGTTTGACCTGCACCCCCTATCATGTGGGACCCAGTCAACCTCTTAACTACAGCTCAGATCAGGACAGCATACGAAGAAAATCTCATGCAGCGGTGATGAGTTTGTTGAACGTTATCCTGTTGCAATATGTACTGAGGAGGTACTTCAATGAGGATTCAAAGGTACTACACTGACTCAAAAATCATCAGCAATTTCTATTTTTTACATTACAATGGATATATATGGATTTTATATTTCCACAATAATTCACCAGTACCTTACTTTAATTTGCAGTCTTTCATCCTTGTTTTAATCACTGCAGGTGTTGCTCCATCTGCCTGACCACTACTTTCCCCATTCCCACAGTAAATGGGGGCTATAAATAATGACCACGTCTTTCTCTCATGACTCCTCTTAACTTATGACCAATTCTCTTGCTCTTAGTCTGGTTTACGAACATCCTATATTTATCTTGCCTCCAGTTCGCTATGCCTTACAATCAAAACAATTCTCTCAACTATTTACTGTCTCTTCTAATGTGGCCTTTAAGTTACCATTAGTAGGTTGGTCTTATTTCTCATAATCCCTTTCCAGTTTGCAATGCTCTGCAATTGAAGAATATTTTCCCAATTTTATTATAATTTCCAGAGATTCCTTCATCAACTATTATACTTGTTTGCCCCTCACGCCCTACTTCTTCTTGTATTCCATGATGTAACTCCCCACTCTGCAACTCTTCACTCCCATCCACCTTCAACATCCTTCAAGTTGCTGTATGTGGGTACAGAATTATATCCTGCACTGTGGGCATGGGAACAATGCTGCTGAACTGAGGTTAGTATTGGTTTCTTATTGTCATGTGTGCCAAGACACAATGAAAACCTTTGTCTGCGTGCCGACTAGTCATATCATGACATACATGAGTATAATCAAAACATACATAAGGTCATAAGGAGTAGGAGTAGAATTAGGCCATTCGGCCCATCTTGTCTACTCCACCATTCAATCATGCCTGATCTCTCTCTCCCTCCTAACCCCATTCTCCTGCCTTCTCCCCATAACCTCTAACACCTGTACTAATGAAGAATCTATCTATCTCGGATACACATGTACAACAGATTGGACAAGGGGAAAAATAAACAGAGTGCAGAATATAGTGTAACAGCAACAGAGACAATGCAAATTATAAAAAGTACAAAGCCCACAATGAGGTAAGGACACTTCCATTCTTTCCTCTGATTAATGCCACCTATAAGTAACTTTGGTCATGCAGGACCATCTGTGGATTAAAAAAAAAATTCCCTGCACCAAACTAGTATTTCTTCCTTCTTAACATTTATTAACTTTATCACTACCATTATTGACCTGAAACTACTGAAAATCTCCCAGTATTAAACATCCTCACTTTGTTTGATCAGTTCCTGTAACCAGAATTTTCCTGCTCTCATTATTAATCCAAGAGTCAAGAGCCCAGAGCCGTGGAGATCAAGATCAGGACAATGATTTCTTTATTTGCTACAGCTTTACAGGCACATTAAACACAATAATACAACAAATAAATATACATTAAATCACCACTTATACTCCGACCATAGTAGTGTGAGCTATAGCATGTAGTGAAACAGCTGTGCAAAGTCTATAGAACTATTAACGAGTATTAAATACGTAGTGTATGTATCCAATTGAGCAACCCTGCACCTTCCTCTTCTTTTTGAACAAGGTAGCAAAATCTTCACATTTATTTAATCTGGAAGTCCTAAACTAATAATTATCCCATTTCAAATGTGGATAAATGCAAAAATCCCACAGAACCAGAATGGAAACAAGTCATCCATGACCCTGAGGCTCCACAACAGAAGAACTAAAGCATGAGTGTTTTGGACACAAAATGCTGGAATAAAGGGCCTGTCCCACTTGGGCATCATTTGCGCGTCACGCAGGTGGCGCTCGAGGATTTTGAGAATCCCCAAATCCTGGGGCGCCGCGCGCTACCACGCGTCACTGCCTTGGCCACCATGTCTCACCGCGCGTAATGCACGCATAATGCACGTCATGCGTCCTGACGCCTAAATGATGTTGGTTAAACTACGCACAAATAACGCCCAAGTGTGACAGGCCCTTAACTCAGTGGGTCAGGCAGCATCTCTGGAGAACATGGATAGATGATGTTTCTTTAACCTGGAGGGTAGTAAATCTGTGGCCAGCTGTGGTGGCCATGTTACTGGGTATACTTAAAACAGATATTGGTATATTGTTGATTAGTAAGGAGGTCATAGGTTATGAGAAGAAGGCAGGAGAATGAGGGAAAAATAGATCAGCCATGATTGAATGGCGGAGTAGACTCAATGATCTGAATGGTTTAAGATTTCAATCTTGCTTGGATTAAACTCCATCATGCTCTTACACTTAACTCTACCTCATTCAGTTATTCCATTATTGCATTTGTATTTCACTACTTCAAGTACACTCTAATATTTGCACCATTCTGCTCTTCTGTATTTGCAGTTGTATTTATTGCTGTGTTTATCATTACCATGTGTACTGTTAACTCATGCAAACAAGGCATTTCATTGCACTGTGATGTATATGACAATAAACTAAACTAACTCAAAGAAGATTGTCCAATTTTAGTAAGATGGAACATCTCTTATAAGAAAGAGTAAGGATGAACTTTTTTGGGACATCACAAAATACACAAACTCTGTGGTAGAAAAGCTACGGCATTAAAAAGTCTATAAGTGGAAAATTTCTAAGCAGCAGAACACCTCTGCGATGTTGCAGAAAGTTCAATGATCTGACAAGGGCAGCATAGGGAGGTAACAGCAGCTAGCTGTCAAAGCTGATTAATATCATAAATGCACAGAGACAAGTGTGCTCCGAATGCTTATGTGCAAGACCAGTATCCTGTGGAGAGTCACAATCATCAGTGAAATTAAGTACTGCTGTTGCTCTTTCCCCTGGATCTGTCTGTCACCTTCACTAACATGCGTTCATGTTCACCCAACTCCTGAAGTGCTATATTTCATGATAGCACTCCGGCATACCTATTAATGTTCCCTTTGAAATGATGTTCGACAATAACAAGGAAAGGAAAAGGATCTGAACATGTTACAGACCCTGAAAACAGATTACCTCACTGCTGGAGAAAATTGCTCGTCATATGAGTCTGTCATGGATAGAACCAGAAAATAACAGGGTGTTAGTAGATCGTGAAAAGCAAATAGAAACTGTCAAGTGCTCATTCTCATCAGCAGTAAGCCTTAGAAAAGTTGCCCACATACAACTTTTGAGCATAACAACTGAATATGAGTTTTAATGAACTTTTGCATGTGTGGTATCAAAAGATGCTATTGCATGCAGAGAGGAATTGCTAACATTTAATCATCTGTCCAAAGCTTAGTATCATTATGTTTGCATTGGTTTGGTTTAGTTTATTATTGGGGTCAAGGAAAGAGCGTTCACGTCGCGGCCCTGTTTCCACCAATCTTTCCACCACCACGCACAAGAAGCACAAGAAGCAACAAGACAGACACCATTGTATGCAGATGCCGAGAAGTGTGTTCAGCTCCGACTGAACAACTTCCAATCTTGTGTGTGGACTCGATAAGAAGAAGAAGTTTATTATTATTGTCACAGTGAAAAATCATGTTTGGAAACTCATCTGGGCAAATCAGACCATACATGTAGTGCGAAGAGAAAACATGAACAGAATGCAAAATATAGTGTTACAGCTACAGATTAGAGAAAATGGAAGGATGCAAAGTGGTAGATTGGGAGATTGGAAATCTAGCCATAACATTTGAGAGTTTTTGTTCAGAAATGCAGAGTGGAAACTTGGCCCACCGAGTCCATGTATACCAGCGATCCCTGTACACTTGTTCTATTCAATATGTTAGGGACAATTTTATGGAAACCAATTACCCTCCAAACCTGCATGTCTTTGGAATGTGGTAGGAAACTGGAGCACCTGGAGAAAACCTCTGTGGTTACAGGGAGAACGTACAAACTCAGTTCAGACAAGCACCCATAGTCATGATCGGACCCGTGTTCGTTAAAGATTGTGATAACAATGGGGCAGAATTTGTTCTTTAACTTGGTGGTACATGTTTTCAAGATTTGGTATCCTCTGCCTATCATGAGAGGGAAGAGGAGAGAATAACCGAGTTGTGAGAGGTTATATCCCTCGAGGAGAGGAGGTATGTTTATTGAACAATGTCATAGATTTGGAGGTTCCTGGAACACCTGCATGAGTAATTTTCCCCATACATTCACACCATCACTGATCCTCAACAACCCAGAAAGAAACACTTGCAATCAAGCAGATGGTATTGGTAACAAATTATTAACTGTGTATAACTGTATACCAGGATGCCAGTATTACATAGATAGGACAGGTTTGGTGGGATATGGACCAAACACGGGCAGGTGAGAATAGTGTAGTTGGGACATGTTGGCTGGTGTGGACAAGTTGGGCCAAAGGGCCTGGTTCCATGATGTATCACTCTTTGACTGAGCAGCTGAGGAAGCACAATCTGCCACAGGCAATGATGGTCCAATTCTACATGGCCATAGAGTCAGTTCTCACCTTCTCCATCATGGTCTGGTTTGGCTCAGCTACCAACCACGACACCTGGAGGCTGCAGCGAATCGTCAGATCAGCAGAGAAGATTATTGGCTGCAACCTTCCCTCCATTGATGAACTGTACACTGCAAGAGCCAGGAAGCGAGTGGGCAAGATCATCTCTGGTCCCTCTCATCCTGGCCACAAACTCTTTGAATCACTTCCCTCTGGAAGGCGACTCCGGACTGTCAAAGTTGCCACAGCCAGACATAAAAACAGTTTTTATCCACGAGTAGTTGCTCTATTCAACAGCCAAAAGTCTGTAGCCTCCCTTTGATCTGGTATTTTGTTGGTTCACATGCTTGATCAATGGTGTTTTATCATTAATGTATTATTATTATTATTAATCTTTATGTTTTCTGAGTCATTCGTAACTGTCACTGTATGTCATGTTGTTACTTGTGGGTGAAGCACCAAGGCAAATTCCTTGTATGTGAATACCTGGCCAATAAACTTACTTACTTACTTACTTACTTACTTACTTACTTACTTACTTACTTACTTACTCACTCACTCACTCACTCACTCACTCACTCACTCACTCACTCACTCACTCACTCACACTCACTCACTCACTCACTCACTCACTCACTCACTCACTCACTCACTTACTCACTCACTTACTTACTTACTTACTTACTAACTTACTTACTTACTTACTTACTTACTTACTTACTTTATGCCAAAGATGTAAAGGAGAAACTTGAAATTCATTAGCAAAGGCTCGAAAAATGTCAGTCCCTAGTCCTTGAACAGACTCTATAATCATAGAGGTTCTGCTCTGAGTAAAGTATCTTATGCAGAAGCTTCTGTTAATCTCCCATCATGTAGATCAGATGGCAATCATTATACGGTAGTCATAGACAAACACTGTCACCAATAGAAGTAGGTAACTTTTGATGAAGTTCATCATGCTGATCTTAATGAAGGCACATCAGCAAACACATCCTTGCCTGGTTCAGCAACTCAAACACCCAGGAACAAAGAAGACTGCAGAGAATGGTAGATATTGTCCAGTCCATCACAGGTACTGACTGACCTCCCCGCCATCGAAGGGAAGTATATGGGTTGCTGCCTCCAACAGATTATGCGACACACTAGGGAGTTGTCCAGGCCATTTTCTGTCTCCAATGAAGAAACATGTATTTAATCCCTCATTAGCAGGGGGAACACCAGATGAAAATATTATTGAGTATTAGGTTCAGTCTGAGAAACAATGGTGAAAGTGCAGAGGGGTGAGAATTCAAGCACTCTGCAGTTAAAAGTAAATGTCAACAACTAGGAAATGGAAAAGGCACCAGCAAATACGAGGGACAAACGAGGAAACTCTGGAAATTCATAGCACCAAGACAATATGTGGTGCAATCTTACACAAAAAAACAGAAAAACATTCTCAAACCGAAAGGTGCAAAGACAAAGATAAAGATAAAAGATGTTGTTTAAGAGTTTTTGAAAAAAATCGCAAAGGAGAGTAGTCTGGAATTGTGGGAATGATTTGGGGAGTGGAATCTTAACTCAATAAACAACAATGAGTAATACAAGGGACTGCAATGCTTGAATCTTGAGCAAAGTAAAATGCTGGAGGAACCCAATAGGTTAGACAGCATCTGTGGAGAGAATGGATAGGTGACGTTCCAGTCCTGACCTGAAATGTCGTCTATCCATGCCTGACCTGCTGAGATGCTCTAGCATTTTGTGTTTTATTTAAACAACCATAAGTGACGGAAACCTGTCATCCTCAGGTTTATAATCTACTGTAAGGGAAAATATAGAGATGGGCAGGACCATCTTGGTGCAATAACAAACTTATTAACAGAGCAGAGACGAGGGAGCAAGCTAAACTAAGAATAACTAACTTGCTACTTGCCTTAAACCAAGATGACAAAGAGAGAATGTGTTACCATCAAGGATTATGACAAATTAGTTTTGATAAAGTATAACCGGCCACATTCTATTGACTATATCTGCAGGAAATATATTGTCAAGCTGGCAGTTGGCAAGCATTGCAGAGTCCGAGATTTACTGTAGAAGATAGACACAAGGTGGAAACTGAGCCAAAATACCCTCATAATATTCAAGAACACATGTAAATGATGAGGAGACCAAGGAAGGAGTTGGCTATGGGGGCAGGAGGGGGAATTTTAGAAGCAAGGTAAAGTATCTCAAGCAGAAAGTTAATATTTATCCTGGTGTAATATATTGAAAGGTATAATGGGGGTGTGAATAGTTGCAAATATTTTTGATTATTGCATCAATTTATTATACAGCCACAGAAGATTTAGTTTTACCTCTCCGGTGTAGATACTGACTAACTGCACAGGATACACTAGTTTTCTGCATAGAGAATGCACAGTTTGATTTAATTCAACTGAACAATTCATTGAATTTACCTTGGTTTTGATTTTGACAATTGATTTTAAGCAATAATTGTCGTATTAATCATTGACTTTATGTAGCATGAATGATTCATTTTAAAGGAATGCCATTTGTTTTTATTGCCTGTCTGAATGTTCCATTTTAAGCTACTGCAGACCTGATGAATATTTCAGGCGCACAAGATTTTAGGCTATTGCAGTAATCTTGTGAATCATTGTACCTTCTCGAGAAGTGAGCAGAATTCTGAACAGGCCGAAGTTACAACTGATAGATTCATTTCAGGTCCGGAATACTAAACAAGATCACATTTAAAAAGGAATATCTATCTCTGCCTGGTCAGGGGGAAGTATTTATCGACAACCAAATGCCATTATTTAATTAAAAAAGAGATATGGAGAAAAAAATGTTTTATTGACTACCAAGGAAAATCAAGTAAAGCTTCATGGAAATCAATGGCAGCTTTTTCAGCTCTGGGATGGAGGAAGCTGTTGCAAGTTAAATTACAGATTAACAACTGTTATATTCCGGACAGCAGAATGAATAACAACTTGCACGCAGGCTGCCTGGATCATAAGAGAGTTTATTACCCAACATTCCCTACTTATATACAACGCCAACTCATTAGCATATACATAAATATGCATGAATACATTACACTGCTCTCCCTTTTTTAAATAGGAAATCTAAGTACACAGTTACAATTTTCTTGTTGTGATACTTGATTTAAACCAGTGTTCATTAAATCTTAAATGATAACATAATATATTTATTTTATATATTTACACATTTTCATTCTACCTAGACAGTGAGTTACTTAACTTAAAAACCTAATCTGACTACGGATCCTGCCTGATCGTCTAACAGTAACAGGTGTAACAGGTTTAGGTGTTGAAAATGACGAAGGGAACATCGTCATTTGGTAAGAGGCGGAACAAGACACACACTCTTTGCCGGCGTGTGGAGCTAAAGCATTTCACCTGCAGAAATCCACCTGTGATAAATGTGCCTACCCTGCCAAGAGAAAGAGAAAGTATAACTGGAGTGCAAAAGCCAAAAGGAGAAACACAACAGGCACAGGTCGCATGAAGCACCTGAAGGTGGTGTTTCGGAGGTTCAGAAATGGATTCCTGAAGGCAATACCCCAAAGCCCAGACGTGCTGCAATGGCTTCTTCCAGCACTGCATAAACTGTTAGTGTACCAATGTAACAAATAAAGCTATCATTTGCAAAGTTTAAAAAAAAAAAAAAGCAAGTTTAGGTGTTGACTCAACTTGTTTGGCTCGGTTTTAGTACTCTGACTTTGACCAGAGAAATCTGTTTCTTTGTCTGTACTGACTGAACTTTGTGTTTCAATCACAGTTGGCTCTTCCAACTCACTTTCAGATAAAGACTCAGGGATTAGGACCATGCTCAGTTTTTGGTTCATCTTTGGCTGGAATCATTTGATCAACGAACACTTTTGATCCTATCTCCAACTTCAACTAAGTATCTTTTTGTTCCACACACTTCCACTATTTTCCCAACATCCCATTTGTCTCGACTGGACATGTTGGGAGGACTGAGAACACGAACCTGCTCATCTGGCTTGAAGTACCTCTCCTTTTTGTGGGAGTCAAAATGGCGTTTTGACTTAACTGTTTTTGTTCAACTCTCAAAGCCAAATTGGGTTGAACTAGACTTAGGCCTATTCTTAGCCTTCTCTTCATCAACAGTTCTGCAGGTGAGTAACCTGTTGTTGTGTGTGGTGTGGTTCTGTACTTCAGCAAGAAACTAGCAAAACGATGTTTCATGCTGAGCTTATAACTACCCTGCAAAACCTGTTTCTTGAGAGCATCTTTGACAACTCTAACAGACCTTTCCACCACCCCGTTAGAGGCTGGATGGTATGGAGGAACAAGTGTGTGTTTTACACCATTCCGCTGCATGAACTCTTTGAACTGTTCTGAACGAAACTGAGGGCCGTTATCAGAAACAAGTTCTTCCGGTAAACCATGGCATGCAAAAATGTATCTCAACTAATCTATGGTACGCTCAGTAGTAGTGCTAGACCCCATATATTTAACCTCAATCCATTTGGAATGACTATCTACCAGCACCAGAAAGTGATCATAACCCTTTTCGCAAAAATCTACATGAACTCTCTGAAAAGGTCTACTTGGCCATGACCAGGGTTGCAGTGGTGTTTTTGGTGGTTTACTCCAGCAATTTTGGCAGACGCTACATTTGCTCACCAGTGACTCAATGTCACTGTCAATACCAGGCCAATACACAAAACTTCTGGCAATTAACCATGCTTACTATGCCAGGATGTTCGGCATAAAGTTTGTTTATAATTTTGTTTCCCAAAGACTCTGGTACAACCACTCTGTAACCCCACTTAATGCATCCCTGCTCACATGATAATTCATGGCGTCGATTATGGAAAGGCTTCAGCTCTGAGTTCAGAACTGAGTTCAATCCACTATCGATTTCAGTCCATCCGTTCAATGTCTGTTCACAAACCTACTTCAGCACTTGTCTTTCTTTGTTTCTGCTGCAATTTCTGTTGCAGTCACTGGAAAGTTTTCATCTACAACTTGCAGTGTGTAGACTGAGTTCTCACTTCCCACGTCAGAGTTCTCATGGGGCAACCGGGACAATGCATCTGCAACTGCGTTGCACTTGGAGCTTCTATACTCCACCTTGTAGTCATACTGGGACAGCAAAATTGCCTAGCGCTGCATCCTTGATGCCGCCATGGAAGGTATAGCTGACTTGGGACCAAGTATCACTAATAGTGGCTTGTGATCAGTCACCAGGGTGAATAGTCTGCTGAGAAGAAACTGATGGAATTTCTTGATTCCGAACACAATTCTGAGTGCTTCCTTTTCTATCTGCGCTATCTATTGCGTTCACTCGATGACAGGGTGCGGGATGCAAAAACAATAGGTTTTTCCTGTCCGTCATTCATTACATGGGAGATCACTGCACCTACACCATAACTTCAAGCATCACAAGAAAGTTTCATCTCGCGTGTCGTATCATAGTGAACAAGAAGTTTGTCACTTGTCAAGTTTTCCTTGCAGATGTGAAATGCATGTTGCTGTTCCTTTCCCCACATCAATTTCACATCTTTTTGTAGCAGATGATGAAGTGGCACAGCTGATAAATCTGGAAGGAATCGTGCATAGAACTGCACCATCCCAAGGAATGATCGTAGCTCTGACACATTGTTGGGTTTTGGAGCATTCACTATTGCTTCAACTTTCGCCTTCACAGGGCGAAGTCCGTTGGCGTCTACTTTGAGTCCAAGGTAGACCACCTCTGACTGTGCAAATGCACATTTACTTTGACGCAGTTTGATATTGTGGCAGTTCAGTCGTGTGAGAACTTGCTCGAGGATTTCCAGATGTTCTACCATGCCTTCTGTGAATATCAGTAGGTCATCCTGGTTGCACACACAGTGTGGAATGCCTTGTAATATTTGGTCAATGACAAACTGAAAATTTTTCGGGGAGGATTTCATGCCATAGGGCAGCTTTGTATATGAATACAAGCCCTTATTGTGTTGATAGTCAAGTACCGTTGATATTCCCTAACGACATTGAGTTGGGCATAAGTGTGAGACAAATCCAGTTTAGTGAAGACTCTTGCTCCGCTAAGTTCTGCGTACAGATCTTGCGATGTTGGTAACGGATATTGTTCGTCGTCAACGGCTTGGTTGATTGTTACTTTGTAATCACCACATAGTCGAACAGTTTAGTCAGCCTTGGGTATGGCCACAATTGGCGTTGCCCAGTTACTCTGGTCTGTCTTCACGAGTACTCCATTCCATTCTAATCTGTCGAGTTCTACCTCCACTTGTTGCTTTAGTGCATATGGTACAGGTCTTGGTCGACAATACACAGGCCTCACATCTTGCTTAAGTCGAATGTGTGCAGAGTACCCTGTTAATCCCATGTAACTGTCAGCAAAAATGTTTGCATGTTTGCTCATGACGTTTTCAAGACGTGATTTGGACAAATTGACGATGAAAATGTTCTTCCAGTCTAATTCTATTCTACTCAGCCAATCCTTTCCAAGGAGGGTTGGTTTATTTCTGTAGCTGGCTACTATGATGGGCAGTGTTACTGACTGACCATTATGCTGAACTTTACAGTTCATTTGTCCACAAGTCTCCAAAACTTCACCCAAGTAGGTGCTCAGCTTGACCTTACTCTCAAACAATGGTATCTGTGGGAACTTTGTTTCGTACAGGTCTTTGCTCATGACCGAACAATCTGCTGCCTACAGTCTGCTGTGAACAATACACATATGGATTAACTGTTCATTAATCAATAGTTTAGTTCGAAAGTCCTTGCCTTGGCTGGTTGTAGGCTTATCGATGTTGGTTGCATAAATGGTGTACAACCCAAATTCATTTACATCTGGGTTCACCTCCAAGTTGTGAACTCCTCTCCGGTATTGTTGCTTGATTCCCGCAGATTGTTGGTTTCCTGTTTTATGCTTGGCCCGACATGCTGAGGCGATATGGCCTTTCTTCTGGCAGTTATAGCACTTGGCCATTTTGAACTGACAAAATTGGGATGAGTGATTACCGCTGCAATGATAACAACTGGCTGAACTTGGCTCCCCGCCATACTTCGGTTTTGGTTTAGCGCCTCTAGGTTTGGCCATAGGCACTGCCTTGTGACTGTAAATGGCCACAGCAGTTCGTGGAGGGCGAAACTTGCAAGCATTCTTTGATGACATCTCTATTGTGGTAGTAATCTTGCATGCTTTCTCGAATGTGAGATCTGGAGTATTCATAAGTTTGGACTGAATTCGTTCATCCACTAGACCACAAACAAATCTGTCGCGTAGTGCTCGTCCAAGAAAGATTCCAAAGTTACAGTATAAACTTATGTTTTTCAAGGCAACAATGTACTCATTGATTGTCTCATTCGGCTTCTGGTTTCTAGTGCCAAATTTATAGCTTTCTGCAATTTCCAGAGGCTTTGGGTTGAAGTGCTCCTCCAACTTCTTTATAACATCATTGAATGGCACGTCTTTTGCCTTTAAGGGTGCAAGGAGATTCACGAGTGTGCCGTACACTTCAGGACCGATCTCCGTGAGCAGAATCGCTTTCATGCGTTCGCAAACGGCCTTATTTGTTTCAGCCTCTATCTCTCCTTCACCACTAATCTCCACTATATTGTTTGCTGTGAAAAGCATGTTTGCTCTCTCCATATAGGAGCTGAACGGCTCTCTACTCATGTCAAAAATGCCAAGGTTTCCAATGTAGCCCGTGGACGCTGCCATCGTGTCGTTCTCTTTTTTATAAAATAAAAGGTCCATTCAAAAACCCCGAATTCCTGTCTGTTCTGGTGTAACAATTCATCTAAAACATAGCTGTACAAAGACTATTCAGCTTGAGTAATTCGACATAAAAACTCAGTCTAAAATGTTATACACTCCCAAGGAGGACATCTTGCCACGTAGACACAACATAGAGATAGCCTGACAAATTGCGCCGATTTGTACAGCTGCTGTTTTAAACTACAGTCCCCTGCATAGACGGATCTACAGGCCTCTCATGTCCAGCTCGCAAACAACTGCGACACAACTCCGTATTTACTGTTTAAACTGTAAAACAATACTGCGTGTTGCAAAACAGTCCTGCACTGTATTTAAAGGATGAGTTCACAAACTCTATCCCATCCTCGTCGCCAAATTTGTTATATTCCGAACAGCAGAATGAATAACAACTTACACGCAGGCTGCCTGGATCATAAGAGAGTTTATTACCCAACATTCCCAACTTATATACAACACCAACTCATTAGCATATACATGAATATGCATGAATACATTACAACAACCAAAACCACTCACAAGCGGTGGGTCTTCAGTCTCAGCTTCCTCAATCATGCTTCTCGGACCAGCCATCAGCAACAGAAGGATCTTGACCTGAAACGTCACCCATTCCTTCTCTCCAGAGATGCTGCCTGTCCCGCTGAGTTACTCCAGCATTTTGTGTCCACCTTCGATTTAAACCAGCATCTGCAGTTCTTTCCTACACATCAGCAACAGAAACCCAGTTAAAGACCATGTTATCAAAATTAATTGGCAATCTCTTGTTAACCACCAGGTGTGCAGGACCATGAAGCTGGAGAGCAGTCAAGATTCCCTCGGTACGCTAGTGATTAATTTATTTTCAATGTTTTTCTGTTGTGGACTGAGAGAATATGATCAATTCATTTATTTTTGTGGCTACGCTACATTCTTCAACTTTCTTTGCAGTTTTCCTGGTCTCTCAGCCTCTTTGTGTTTTGCTCCTTGTTGGAAAAGTTAAATAGTCCTGGGAACCTCTCCATGCTGAATGACCAGAGGTGGTAAATTTTGTCAAAATGAAAAAGGATGCCTATGCGAGGTTGAGAAAGATGAAGTCAGACAGGGGCTTTAAGGAATATAAAGCAAGCAGGAAAGAAAAGTGGGCAATTAGAAGGGCCAAAGATAACCATGAAATGTTACTTGCGCGTTGGATTAAAGAAAATCCCAATGCTTTTCATACGTACATTAAAAACAAGAGGAGAAAGTACGATTCCAACAAGATTCCGCATGGGAGGCTTGTCTGGAAGGTTATATCGCATGGGATCCAAGGAGAGATCGCTGAATGGATAGCAAATTGGCTTCATGGAAGGAAGCAGAGGGTGATGGTGGAAGGTTGCTTCTCGGACTGGAAGCCTGTGATTAGTGGTGTGCCTCAGGGTTGGTACTGGACCCGTCACTGTTTGTCATCTACATCAATGATTTGGATGAGAACATACAGGGCAAGATTAGCAAGTTTGCTGATGATACAAAAGTGAGTGGTTTTGCAGATACTGAAGATGGTTGTTAAAGATTGCAGCAGGATCTTGATTGATTGGCCAGGTGGGCTGAGAAATGGTTGATAGAATTTAATACAGAGAAATGTGAGATGTTGCATTTTGGGATGTCTAACAAGGGCAGGACCTACCCAGTGAATGGTAGGCCTCTGAGGAGTGTTGTGGAGCAGAGGGGTCGAGGAGTACAGGTGCATGGTTTCTTAAAGGTCAGGTCGCAGGTAGATAAGGTGGTCAAAAAGGCTTTTGGCACATTGGTCATCAGTCAGAGTATTGAGTATAGAAGTTGGGAGGTCATGTTGCAGTCGTATAAGATGTTGGTGAGACCACATTTAGAGTATTGTGTTCAGTTCTGGGCACCGTGTTATAGGGAAGATATTGTCAAGCTTGAAAGGGTTCAGAGAAGATTTACGAGGATGTTGTTAGGACTAGAGAATCTGAGCTATAGAGAGGGGTTGAGTAGGCTGGGTCTCTATTCCTTGAAGCACAGGAGGATGAGGGGTGATCTTATAGAGATCTTATAAAAAATCATGAGAGGAATAGAATGGGTAGATGCACAGAATCTCTTGCCCAGAGTAGGGGAATCGAGGACCAGAGGACATAGATTCAAGGAAAAAGATTTAATGGTAGAGGGGTAGATTTTTGATACAAAGGGTGGTGGGTGTATGGAACAAGCTGCCAGAGGAGGTAGTCGAGGCTGGGATTATCCCGTTTAAGAAGCAGTTAGACAGGTACATGGATAGGACACATTTCAGAGGGATTTGGACCAAGCCCAGGCAGGTGGGACTAGTGAAGCTGGGACATTTTGGCCAGTGTGGGCAAGTTGTGCTGAAGGGCCTGTTTCCACACTGTATCACTATGACTCTATGACTCTATGATTGTTCAAGGATTAAGAAGGGAATTTATGTTTGGAGTCAGTGGATGTAAATGAATACTTTGCATGTGCATGGACCAAGGAGAAGGATATGGAGGACAGTGAGATCAGTTTGGGGAATACTAATATGCTAGAGCACTTTGAGATCATGAAGGATCTGGTGCAGGGGCCTTGAGGAGCATTAAAGTGGATACATCTCCAGGCCCAGATGGGATCTATCCCTAATTATTGAGAGGCGTATGAGAGGAGATTGCGGGAACCTTGACAAAGATCTTCATATCTTCCCTCATGGTAGGCGGATCCAAAAAATTGAGATACGTGGGATCAATGTAGATGGGTTGGCTAGTAAGTGGAGTTGTAGACATTGATGAAGGTGGTCAAAGTAAACAGCGAAATTTAGATCAGCTACAGGGCAGTCACAGTGGCGCAGCGGTAGAGTTGCTGCCTTACAGCGAATGCAGCACCGGGTACCCAGATTTGGTCCCAATTATGGGTGCTGTCTGTATAGAGTTTGTACGTTCTCCTCGTGACCTGCGTGGATTTTCTCCGAGATCTTCGGTTTCCTCCCACAATCCAAAGACGTACAGGTTTGTAGGTTAATTGGCTTGGTAAATGTAAAAATTGTCCCTAGTGGGTGTCGGACACTGTTAATTTGCAGGATCGTTGGTCGGCGCGGACCCGGTGGGCCGAAGGACTTGTTTCCGTGCTGTATCTCTAAACTAAATTAAACTAAATGGAGAGAGATATTACAGTGGAGTTTAATCTGAGAAAGTGCACTTTGGCAAAAATGTCTCCCTGAAACTGGCAGCACAGATAGATTGAGCGGTAAAGAAGGTAGATGCTTTGCTTACCTTCATCCATCAGGGCATTGAATATAGGGATTGGGAAGTCATGTTGCAGCTTTATAGGACTTTGGTTGGGCCACATTGTGTGCAGTTCAATTCATTCCATTACAGTGAAGGCTTTGGACAGTGTGCAGAAGAGTTCTACCAGAATGCTCCCGGATTAGAGGGTATTGGGTATAAGGAGGGGTTGGACAAACTTGGAATGTTTTCTCTGGAATTGCCAAGGCTAAAGGGAGACCTGATAGAAGCATATGAGAGGTAAAGATCGTGTGGACAGCCAAAATGTTTTTCCCAGGGTGGTTGTGGATGATCAGCCATGATCATATTGAATGGCGGTGCTGGCTCAAAGGGCCAAATGGCCTACTCCTGCACCTATTGTCTATTAAAATGTCAAAGAATGGAGTGCATAGTTTAAAGGTGAGAGGGACAAAGTAAAAAGGTGACAAGCAGGGCAAGATGTTTTACACAGAGAGTGGGGGGTGCCTGGAACCCACTGCCAAGGTTGGTCATTTTGCCAGACATGCTAGTGGCATTTAAGAAGCAGTTAAATACACACGGATATGCATGAAAATGGAGGGATATGGATCACAAACAGGCAGAGGAGATTAATTTATGCTAGTGCCATGTTCATCACAGATACTGTGGGTGGAAGGGTCTGTTCCTGTGCTGCACTTGTTCTATGTTTAGGAAGTAATTTTCAACATAATCCAAGTGGAGACTCATTTAGAATAATGTTGTTCAGTCCAAAAAAATAAATTAAGAATCAATTTAAATTGTAAAGTGTTTTGCAAACAATTTGGAGGTTTCACTGCAAACAAATCATTACACCATTCAGCCAGGCATTCTCTCCCTCGGGTTAAGGTCCCTGGTTCTATTTTCACACTGGCACTGGTCCATGAAACACCTCATGAATTACAGCCTAACAACCTGAAACTCAACCACTTTTCCCAACATTAATTTCTATCCATTAAAATCTTCGACCCAATGACACAAGCTCACACCTTTGTGGCTTTTGCGGTAGCTTCATCAAATGTCTTTATGAAAATGTAAATAAACTATAACCATTGGTTTCCCATTTATCTATTTAGAAGCAACTCTAATAAAAATGTTCAAGCATGATTTTCCTTCCATGAAATCGCATTGGCTTTAACCATATAACCATATAACAATTACAGCACGGAAACAGGCCATCTCGACCCCTCTAGTCCGTGCCGAACACATAGTCTCCCCTAGTCCCATATACCTGCGCTCAGACCATAACCCTCCATTCCTTTCCCATCCATATAACTATCCAATTTATTTTTAAATGATAAAAACGAACCTGCCTCCACCACCTTCACTGGAAGCTCATTCCACACAGCTACCACTCTCTGAGTAAAGAAGTTCCCCCTCATGTTACCCCTAAATTGCCCAATCATGATTCTTACAATTTTTATCCCCGATTAACTTCCTCTATGAATGGCCCAATTAAAGTAAGCACAATGGCATCACACGTCCATTATAATCAGCTCTACCTCAACTAAAGATTGAGCGTGAACTCCGAGCCTGCTACATTCCTGTCAAAAATATCAGATAACTTTGCAAATAACTACTTTCATTTGTTGCTTGTATGTTCCAACACTGTTATTCTCTAACACTTACATCTTGTAAGTAAGATATACATGCATTTGTATAGACAAGAGCTGATTAGGGATAGTCAGCACGGTTTTGTATGTGGGCGGTACGGTGGCGCAGCGGTAGAGTTGCTGCCTTATAGTGCCAGAGACCCGGGTTCGACCCTGACTACGGATGCTGTCTATACGGAGTTTGTACGTTCTCCACGAGACCGCATGGGTTTTCTCCGGGTGTTCTGGTTTCCTCTCACACCACAAAGACCTAAAGGTTTGTAAGTTAATTGGCTTGGTTATATTGTAAATTGCCCCAGTGTGTGTATGATAATATTCAATGGTTGAGGTAGACCCGGTGGACCGAAGGACCTATTTCCACACTGTATCTCTAAACTTGGTGGGGAGTAGTGAGGATCAGCTAAGGTTCTGATATAGAGTCATGCAGCATGGAAATGGGACCACCAGCCAAACTTACCCACACCGACCACATGCCCCATCTACACATCCCACTTGCCTGCATTTAGCCTATATAACCATATAACCATATAACAATTACAGCACGGAAACAGGCCATCTCGGCCCTTCAAGTCCGTGCCGAACGCTTGGTTTTTTTTCTCCCCTAGTCCCATCTACCTGCACTCAGACCATAACCCTCCATTCCTTTCCCGTCCATATACCTATCTGTTATGTATTCGGGATGCTTAGCACACTTGAATAAAGGCTCGGACATGGGAGTAATCTTACAAGCTTCTTTACTACAGGACGCCACCTTGAGTCTCCCGCACATGCGTACTTGCACAACATATGACAAGACACTAATTACATATGCTAATTACATATGCTAATTATCACATACCTAACACTCCTCCCCCTTTAACTTGGAGGCAGGTAACACCACTTCTATTACATACTCAACACTCCTCCCCCTTTAACTTGGAGGCAGATAACACCACTTTTATTACATACTCAACACTCCTCCCCCTTTAACTTGGAGGCAGGTAACACTATTTCTATTACCTACATAACACTCCTCCCCTTTAACTTGGAGGCAGGTAATACCTTTCTATTACATACACCGCACTCCTCCCCTTTTAAGTCCATTTCACCTGTACGGTATATGCTCTTTTTCTACCCATCATTGAATAATACACTGTTACACAATGGTATTACACTTAAACCAAATAAATTACCCCTTGCTTTATGAGTTCTCATTTTCTGGTTCATGTATTTGTTTTGTTTTCCTCTTGGTAAATGGGATCTGACCCATGGCTGCAAGTTTCCATTTTCTAGCAGCTTCCTCTGCTGTTCAGTTTCCCTTCTCTGCTTATTTATCTGCTCCTGGTGTTTCATGAGATTCTGCAATGCCTAACCCTTTGTCCATTGCTCAGTGAAGGAGGCTCCAAGCTCAGTGAAGGAGGCTCCATGCTGGATTATACTGAAGTGTCCTAATTGCAATCGGTCCTGCCTACTTTTGTCTTGACCGACCAGCCTCCCTTCTTTAGACTTTTCTATTAGCAGCTTCTACTCATTATCACACATTTATTCAACCTTTCCTTGCATCGTTCAAGCCTTTTCTGTTGTTCATCTACTCGTCTTCTTAAGTCACTTTTCTGGTTCTTTAACAAGAAGTAGGATCTATATTGTCTTTGCAATACAACACTGGCTTTCCTATATTGTTTAAGCCTTTTGTATCGTTTAAGCGTTTTCTGTTGTTTATCTATTTGTCCACTTAACTCTTTCCGATACCAACTCATATGGAGTACTGACTGCACTTTTACAGTAGCTCTCTTTTGCCTAACCCCCTGCCTAACCATCATACTCTTGTAGGCAGTCTGAATGGTATTAGTTGCATCCCTCATTGACTGATATTGCACAAACTGGGAATGCCCTATTTTGCATGCTTTGTACCATCTCTGGATCGAAATGACTGCTTGACGCACAGCTTTGTAGCATGCCCTTAATCGGTAACCGCGGTATGCTGCTTGCAGAGTGACTACAATCGCCATTTGCATCAAGAAATGCTTTCTTGTAATGCACATTCTTATGAATGACTTAATACGGCGTGCTGCCTTGATTTTCTCTACCAATACTCTGGCTTTGATCCCGCGGTATAAATCACTGCTTTTCTCAAACTATCATACTGTCTCACTTGGACATCTCTTATCTGGCATGCACGGTATCGTTGCTGTATCGCAATGGCAGACCAGCGTAGTTTCTTAAAATACTGACGCTGTTTATGCATCTAATAATAAGTCTGTATGACCTTGGCAGATTTATGCATGCACCGCAGTTGCTTTCGAACAAGCATTCCTCGGTAGGCTGCCTGAAGCAGTACAACACTGCAGCGTACATTCATGTAAGTTTTGCGATCACTTACCATTCGAAGGTGTGCCCTATAATGGGTTTGCACTATTATAGCTGCTAATCTCATTGCCTTGTATTGACGGTATACTCTATGCATTCTAAATGCTGCTTGTATTAGCGTTGCTGCCTTCTGTTTGTTCCGGGTCTCTCTCCGTACCTTCATACCCCTAAATGCAGCTTGAATAACTAGAGATGCCCTTTGAATGGCAATTTCCCTTTGCCTTTGACTCCTTTTCCTTTGCCTTTTACCTTTGGCCTTTTCACTCTGCACTTGACTTTTGTCATTCTGCACTTGACTTTTGTCATTCTGCACTTGACTTTGGTCCCTTTGCACTTGACTTGTGCCCCTTTGCACTTGACTTGTGCCCCTTTGCACTTGACTTGTGTCCCTTTGCACTTGACTTGTGTCCCTTTGCACTTGACTTTGGTCCCTTTGCACTTGACTTATGTCCCTTTGCACTTGACCTTGGTCCCTTTGCACTTGACCCTTGTCCGTTTGCACTTGACCTTTGTCCTTTTGCACTTGACCTTTGTCCTTTTGCACTTGACCTTTGTTCTTTTGCACTTGACCTTTGTCCTTTTGCACTTGACCTTTGTCCTTTTGCACTTGACCTTTGTCCTTTTGCACTTGACCTTTGTCCTTTTGCACTTGACCTTTGTCCACTGAGGGACTCCCTGCCCTCTTTAGTTCAGTGTTCTTGCCACTGGATGCCCTTGGACGTTTTGGCGAGAAATGAGCCATTAATACATCCTTACACTCCTCTGTGGGCTTTGCTGGCAGCAGTAACGTACGTAGGGTATGATAACCCTCTCTTCCTATGCCTAATATGAACCATGCTCTCTTCTTCTCCTCTGTAGTGATATCATTAGAAATGAACGAAGCCTCCAAGACTTCAGTCCATTTCTCAAAATTGCACCCAGATTCTAACTGGGGCCACTTTCCTACAATTGAAGTAGCCATGCTACACTGTTGCTGTTCAGGTACACTACGTTCTGTTCTCTCACACAGTGTTCTCTGCACTGGACTTATTTATTTTACATTCTAAGAGATTATCCAGCTCACTGACTATTACTTAATCTTATAATAATAGATTCATACTAATAACCAACATTTCATGTTAATGCCAACTAGAACATTTTAAACCATATTCCTTCTATGCACACAGATTTACTTAAATTATTGATAACAGTGACCCATACATTAAATCCAAACAGCCATATTTTAACTGTGACAATGCATTACATTCATAGAGGACTTTTATTATGAAGGCTTTCACTGCTCCAGCTTGCTGCTTGTGGACTCCGATGCCTTCTTAACCTCTCGAGCCGTCCCCACCGGTACTTTTGCTGTGGGCCTCACCGGACTTCCACTGCTGCTTTCAGGCTGGCTTTTGCTGGCCCACTTGCCTGCTGACCTTCCTCTCCACCACTGCTCCACCGACTTGCCTGCTCGCTGTCTCCACAGCCCTCCCGGCTGCTACTGGACCCACTGCATGGCTCGTCGCTGGCTCCCGTGGCTACCCTGCGGAAGGTGAAGGTGAGTCGTTGCCCTTCTGCTGCTGGTCCCCGCTGCTCCAAGCGTCGGGACTGTGCCTCTCAGCTTTCTCAGCCTTCTCCCCTCTCGGCCGTCTCCCACGACCAGGCTTTCTCTTCTTCACTCCCCCGACTGGGCTGACACTGCTCCCGACCGGGCTGCAGTGTTTGAGTGCTGTGTCCCGCTTCTCTCACGTGGACCCACTCTTCGCTCGGGGCCGGACTTCTTTTCACGTCCGGGCTTTCCCCACTCTCGGCCGTCCCTTGCGACCGGGCTTTCACGGCTCTTGGCTTCTCTCCGCTTCTCTCGCGGGCCTGTCCGCTTTTCTGCTCACGGTCGGGCTGACTCTGATCCCGACCGGGCCTTCTTTGCTTCCTCCCCCCACCGGGCTGACTGTTCCCGGTTGGGCTGAAGACTCAGCCTCTGTCGGTGGCTCTCTGGACCTGCCCGTGGCCTTCACGGTACTAGGCCCTCACCCGACGTCTGTGGCTGCTACTGGGGCTGGCCGTGGGCTACACGGTCCTCTTCCGTCGGTGCTTCTCTGGACCTGTCCGTGGCCTTCACGGTACTAGGCCCTCACCTGACATCTGGGGCTGGCCGTGGGCTACACGGTCCTCTTTCGTCGGTGGCTCTCTGGACCTGTCTGTGGCCTTCACGGTGCTAGGCCCCCACCCGACGTCTGTGGCTGCTCCTGGGGCTGGCCGTTGGCTTCACGGCACGAGCCCTCATGCGACGTTTGAAGTTCAAACGACGGACGTTTAACTGCCCTGCTTGTTTTCCTTCGCTCTTCCCTGAGCTATTGCTTCCCGTTCCTACCTTTTTTCTTTTCTTTTTTTTTTCCTTTTGACGCCAATTCAAAACCATTTGGCGCCAAATCTTTAGGCTTCGTGCTGTTCCACTTTGTTTCCAAATACACTTCTTTTTTTTTTTTTTTAACTTTGTTTTTGATTCTTCTTGCTGGCCTTGTTCTTATCTTCGTTCTTTTATCCTCGTCGCCAATTGTTATGTATTCGGGATGCTTAGCACACTTGAATAAAGGCTCGGACACGGGAATAATCTTACAAGCTCCTTTACTACAGGACGCCACCTTGAGTCTCCCGCACATGCGTACTTGCACAACATATGATAAGACACTAATTACATATGCTAATTACATATGCTAATTATCACATACCTAACACTATCCAACTTATTTTTAAATGATAAAATCGAACTTGCCTCCACCACATCCACTGGAAGCTCATTCCACACAGCTACCACTCTCTGAGTAAAGAAGTGCCCCCTAATGTTACCCCTAAACTTCTGTCCCTTAATTCTCAAGTCATGTCCTCTTGTTTGAATCTTCCCTACTCTCAATGGGAAAAGCTCATCCACATCAACTCTGTCTATCCCTCTCATCATTTTAAAGACCTCTATCAAGTCCCCCCTTAACTTTCTGCGCTCCAAAGAATTAAGACCTATCTTGTTCAACCTTTCTCTGTAACTTAGTTGCTGAAACCCAGGCAACATTCTAGTAAAGCTCCTCTGTACTCGCTCTATTTTGTTGACATCCTTCCTATAATTAGGCGGCCAAAATTGTACACCATACTTCAGAACTGGCCTCACCAATGCCTTGTACAATTTTAACATTACATCCCAACTTCTATACTCAATGCTCTGATTTATAAAGACCAGCACACCAAAAGCTTTCTTTACCAACCTATCTACATGAGATTCCACCTTCAGGGAACTATGCAGTTATTCCTAGATCCCTCTGTTCAACTGCATTCCTCAGTTCGCTACCATTTACCATGTACGTCCTATTTTGATTTGTCCTGCCAAGATGTAGCACCTCACACTTATCAGCATTAAACTCCATCTGCCAACTTTCAGCCCACTCTTCCAAATGGCCTAAATCTCTCTGTAGACTTTGAAAATTTACTCATTATCCACAACACTACCTATCTTAGTATCATCTGCATACTTACTAATCCAATTTTCCACTCCATCATCCAGATCATTGATGTACATGACAAACAGTGGACCCAACACAGACCCCTATACTTCTTTTTTTTATTTTTTTATTTTTTTTTTTTATTAGAAGTGAATACAATACAAAACAATACAGTGGTACCTAATTTTAGGTGCCAACTATGTCATAATGTGATACATTCTATGTACAACCTCTAGTTTTATGTTTTTGAAAAGGAAGTAAGAAAGACAGGAAAAAAAAATAGAGAGAAGAAAAAGAGGAAAAATAGATAGTAGATAATAGAAAAACGTGAAGTGTGTATATAAGAAAGGAAAGAGTAGAAAGTAGAAATAGGAGAGAAAGACCCTTAAAAAAGAAATTTTCAAATCTTTATTCGGAGATGTAAATCTATCCACGACCTGACCTGAGATCAGTTATCTTTACGGTACCGCTGCATCACATGATTCCAAAAAGTCGATGAAAGGTGACCAACTCCTTAAGAATTGGTCATATTTATTTATCCTATCCATGTATATGTCACAGTGATATGTGTGATAGTACCTGCCTCAACTACCTCCTCCGCAGCTCATTCCAGATACCCAGCACCCATTGTGTACAAAAGTTATCCCTTAGTTTCCTAGTAAATTTTTCCTCCCTCACCTTAAACCTATGTCCCCGGATTCTCAATTCCCCTTCTGGGCAAGAGATTCTGTGTTTTCTTTATCTATTCCTCTCATGACTTTGTATTGTGATGCTCAGCAAGTAAAAAGATCCAGTCAGCACTGTGGCACAGCAGTAGAGTTACAGTAGAGTTACAGCGCCAGAGACCCGGGTTCAATCCTGACAATGGGTGCTACCTGTACAGAGTTTCTATGTTCTGCCTGTGACCGCATGCAGTTTCCCCTTTTCTCTGGGTGCTCCGGTTTCCTCCCAAAGACATGCAGGTTGTAGGTTAATTGGCTTCTGTAAATTGGCCCTTGTTTGTCGGATAGAACTAGTTTACAGGTGATTGTTGGACAGCGTGGACTCAGTGAGCCGAAGGGCCTGTTTCCATACTGTGTCTCTAAGCTAAACAAAAAAATATAATGTACATGTACCCGGCCAAGACAATGCCTATCCCGAGCTTGCACAGCACACCCAACATTTATTTTTGTAATCAAATGCTATGCTGAAATTATATTTGTCTTTCTTGTCTTTAAACTTCTAAAAGGCCAAGTATGAAAATAAAATAATAATGAACTCTTAGTACAACTGTGTACTCTTGTTCTCGTGTAAACAACTTGATGTAAACAGTGTTTATTTTGTTTCACAAATACATGGGAAATAAATTGGATTATATGAAGTAGAGTTAGATCTGAATGTGGCACGCATTAAAGTCAGTTGCCATTCAAAATACAAACACATAAACGTATAAATTAACCCCTCAAGCCCCTTCCGTCCTTTAATAAGAATGTGACTAATTGTAAGCTCAACTTTGCATTCCTGTCTACCTGTAATGACTTTCCTCCCTTTACCTAACAAGCATCCATCCACGTCCACTCTGAAAATATTCAAGTCTCTATAACCATCACTCCTTGAGAAGGGGAATTCCAAAGACTCATGACCCTCTGAGAGAAAATAAAAACATCACACTTTGTCTCTTAAATGAATGACCCTTTATTTTTCATCAGAGACTCCTAGTTCTGTGGCAGAGAATTCCAGAGATTCACCACTCTCTGTGTGAACGCAGAGGAGTCAGTGAATAAACAAAGAGCTCATTGATCTGATCACCATTCTTCATCATGTAGTTTTTGTTATTTTTTTGTTGGGGTATGTGTGTGGGTGGGAGGGAGACAGTAACTTTTAAATCTCTCCCTGCACGGGAGACCCGACCTTTTCTTTGTCGGGTCTCCGTTGTCGTTGGGGCTGCAACGAGGAGCGGCCTCCAACAGGAAGACCGGGGGCTCTGGTGCCGACTACTCACCGTCGCGGAGCTGGCCGAGTCCAGAGTGGGTGGAGCGGTAGTGGAGCGCTGCTGCGGCCCGACCTCCGGAGGTTCGGAGGCTGCAACTGCGGGTCTGGCGGACGGCGGCGCCGGGAGCCCGCGGGTCCCTGGAGGGAGACCGCTTTTCAGGGCTCCCGCAACGGCGACTTCTCCCGCCCGAGTTGCGGGGTTGAAGAGCTCCTGGAGCGGGGCCTTACATCATCGCCCTGCGCGGCTTGGAATGGCCGCGGGACTCTGCGAGCGCGCGCCGGGGGCTCTAACATCAAGAACCCGGTGTGCGCCCTGGCATCACCCGGCGTGGCTTTAATGGCCGCGGGACAATCGCCATCGCCCGCCGGGGGCTTTGACTTTGACTCCGACATGGGGGGAGAGTGCAGTGGAGAGATAAGTTTTTTTGGCCTTCCATCACAGCAATGTGATGGATGTTTATGTAAATTATGCTGTGTCTTGGGTCTATTTGTTTGTAATGTATGGCTGCAGAAACGTCATTTCGTTTGGACCTCAAGGGGTCCAAATGACAGATAAATTGTATCGTATCGTATCGTATCGTATCAAACCCATGTGAAGCAACTGCTAAGGTTAAAACTGCTAATACTGCACAACATTTAAAAGCCACAAGAAGTCAGGAGCACACAACAAACAAGCACAGTGGGGAACTTGCACTTAAGCTCCTGTCAAGAATGATGCTATTCCAGGAGTGGACTCACTCAATATAGACATAAGTAACATGAGGGTGCAGTACAGAGGGATTAGTTCAGTAAGTATCCTTTCGACATCCACCTTATCAAATCCTGACAGGTCTTGATAAGTCCATCTAATTCTTCTGAACCCCAGGATTTATGAAAGGAAAATCATGCTGGACTAATCTTCTGGAATTTTTTGAGGATGTGACAGGAAAAATGGATGAAGGGGAGCCAGTTGGATGTAGTGTATCTAGACTTTCAGAAAGGACTCTGGTAAGACCACATCTGGAGTATTGCATACAGTTTTGGTCTCCTAATTTGAGGAAGGACATCCTTGTGATTGAGGCAGTGCAGCGCAGGTTCACAAGATTGATCCCTGGGATGGCGGGACTGTCATATGAGGAAAGATTGAAATGATTGGCTTGTATTCACTGGAATTTAGAAGGATGAGGGGATATCTTATCGAAACATCTAAAATTATAAAAGGACTGGACAAGCTAGATGCAGGAAAAATGTTCCCAATGTTGGGCGAGTCCAGAACCAGGGGCCACAGTCTTAGAATAAAGGGGAGGCCATTTAAGACTGAGGTGAGAAAAAACTTTTTCACCCAGAGAGTTGTGAATTTGTGGAATTCCCTACCACAGAGGGCAGTGGAGGCCAAATCACTGGATGGATTTAAGAGAGAGTTAGATAGAGCACTAGGGGCTAGTGGAATCAACGGATATGGGGAGAAGGCATGCACGGGTTATTGATTGGGGATGATCAGCCATGATCACAATGAATGACGGTGCTGGCTCGATGGGCCAAATGACCTCCTCCTGCACCTATTTTCTATGTTTCTATGTTTCTATGAGTGCTGCTCTAGTTTGTGCAGTTGTTCCACATAAGACAACTGGCCCGTTCCAAGTAAAAGTCCAGTAACTCGTCGTCTTTGAGTTGTGCACATGGCATCAGCCATCAGCCCATCGGGTACCCAGTCCCAACTACATGAATCCCATTTTCCAGTAATCATTTCCTAGACTCATGTGTCATGACCTTTTAAGCAGTCATGTAAATACTTTAAAAATGTAACCTGCCTTCACCACACACTCAGGAAGTGTGCTTTAGATCTTAATCATAAAAATCATAAAGCAAAATCTTCCTCAAATTGCCTCTAAATTTCTTACCCCTTGCTTAAAACCTATGCCTTTGCTATGAAGAAAGGTTCCTCACTCTCTCCCGACTACACCACTATAATTTGGTACATGTCAAATGCATCCCCCTTCAGGGTTCCCTGCTCCTATGAAAACAAACTCAATCTATTCAGAGTTAGGTATAGCTCTTATGGCTAACTGAATCAAGGGTTATGGGGAGAAAGCAGGTATTGATTTTGGACGATCAGTCATGATCATATTGAATGGCAGTGCTGCAACGAAGGGCCGAATGCCTACTCATGCACCTATTTTCTACATTTCTATGTTTCTACAACATTTTGGTGAATTTCTCTACAACGTCTCCAATGCAATAATAATTTGCATATATTGTAGTGAACAGAACTGTACACATTTCTCCAAAATGGCCTAACTGCTTTTTTTATGTAATAAGAAGGAACTGCAGATGCTAGTTTATACCAAAGATAGACACGAAGTGCTGGAATAACTCAATGGGTCAGGCAGCATCTCTGGAGAATATGGATAGGTGACACTCTGGGTCAATAGACAATCGAATATAGACAATAGGTGTAAGAGTAGGCCATTCGGCCTTTCGAGCCAGCACCACCATTCAATGCGATCATGGCTGATCACCCACAATCAGTACCCCGTTCTTGCCATCTCCCCATATCCCCTGACCGCTATCTTTAAGAGCCCTATCTAGCTGTCTCTTGAAAGTATCCAGAGAACTGGCCTCCACCGTCCTCTGAGGCAGAAAATTCCACAGACTCACAACTCTCTGTGTGAAAAAGTGTTTCCTAATCTCTGTTCTAAATGGCTTACCCCTTATTCTTAAACTGTGTCCCCTGGTTCTGGACTCCCCCAACATTGGGACCATGGTTCCTGCCTCTAGCGTGTCCAAACCCTTAATAATCTTATATGTTTCAATAAGATAACCTCTCATCCTTCTAAATTCCAGAGTATAAAAGCCCAGCCTCTCCATTCTCTCAGCAAATGACAGTCCTGCCATCCCGGGAATTAACCTTGTGAACCTACGCTGCACTCCCTCAATAGCAACAATGTCCTTCCTCAAGTTTGGAGACCAAAACTGCACACAATACTCCAGGTGGGGTGACACCAGGGCCATGTGCAACTGCAGAAGGACTTCTTTGCTCCTACACTCAACTCCTATTGTTTGTGTTATCTTTGTTGACATCTTTGTGTTATCTATCCATCCGTTAGAACACCCAGAATAATGAATGCCTAGTCTTGCTTGAAACATAAAGCAACCGATAAAGGAATAAACAGGTTTTTGATTCAACAGGGAACTCAGCAGTAATTGACTTGCAGCCAAAGAAATATAAACTTAAAGTGGGTTGATGTATAGACCTAAATAATAAAAATCCACAGGAAATATGCCTCTCTTCAGAGCTCAGTTCCACAGGAGTGATGGCTCTTACATCTCCTTTACATCTTCCACATTTTCTTGACACCCTCTTTTCTGCCAGTAAGTGTGTACACAATGAGGTCAATAATCAATGACAATTGAGAAAAATTCAACTCACATGATGAAATCTGCAACAGATGTTGCCTTCTGTAGCAAACTTCACACCAATACTTTTTTGGTTAAGTAGTATACATATTGAATGTGTGAATAAGGGTGTACGTGCAAATAAGTCACTCGATGGATAAATAGTAAGATTAAACGAGAACTTACCAGTTCGAAGTTTGATCATTATTTTATGAGGAGTACGTTGAGGGAATACGTGAAGAACCCCGCCAGGACGCATGCGTGTCATTCTTCAAAGCAGCGGTGTGAAATCACAGATAACTGTAATGACTTAAACATAGTAAGATTAGAGAAATAAATACCAATTGAGTATATGATCATGGGTGGGAGCGGAGGGCACGTATTCCCTCAACGTACTCCTCATAAAATAATGATCAAACTTCGAACTGGTAAGTTCTCGTTTAATCTTACTATTTTACTTCGGAGTCACGTGAGTGACTACGTGAAGATTTCAAAGCTCTGTGATTTCATGCCGTGGAAACGAGTCCATGCATCACATCTGCCTTAATGACTGTAGGAGGAATTGTGTCAACATAATTTAGACATGAATCCGACACTAAAATCCATGAAATTTATTAACACAAATTATAACCCCTATTTATGGGGTAAATTAAATTACAGAACTTAAAATTGTTTCTGCAAACGTTCCAGGTTTCATGACTGGTTTATTATAAAATAGTTGGAATGTTTTTTCCCCTGACCATCCTGCTGCCTTGAGGATTTGGTCCATTGGTACATCCAACTGCATAGCTGCCGATGTAGCTGCAGCCCTGGTGGAATGAGATTTAAAAATATTAGTATCCACCCCAGCCTGTGTTAGAACCTGTTTCAGCCATCTTGAGATGGTCTGGACCGTTACTTTTTTGTGTGGTTGCTTATGGCTGACTAAAAGTGCCTTCTCATTGCCTCTGATGATTTTCGTTTTCTCCATGTATAACGACAAATGTCTTACTATACAGAGACGATCATCTGTTGGGTAAGACCTAAATTCTATATTGAGGCCCGCTGATCCCTGTCTGTTCTGCTTCACTAATTCATAAATATGAAACGTAATATTTTCAGATGAAGAAGTCATGTTGTCCAGTCTTAATTTATGTAATGACTGTACCCTTTGTGCCGTGACCAATGCCATTAGCATGACTGTTTTTAATGTCAGTCTATGTAGGGACTGAGCTGTTGCTGGAGACCAATTCCTGAGCATCTTCAGGACAATACTCACATCCCATATTTGGGAGTACCTGGTTCTTGGGGGATTGGTATTAAAAATTCCCCTCATAAGTTTTGTTACCAGTGGGTGAGTTCCAACAGAGTGACGCTCTGTTCCTTGCCACAGATAAGTTGATAAGGCACTTCTGGCGCAGTTGATGGCACTATAACTGAGCCCCTCATCATAATGGAGGCCTGCCAGGTATTCCAGAACAGACGGGATGTTCATGTCTCTGTAGGTGATGCTGTTTTTGTTACAATACATCTCCCACTTCCTCATATAGACCAGATACTGTTTTTTGGTGGACTGTCTTTGGGCCGCCGAAATCATGTTCACTGTTCGGTCCGTCAGTCCCAGCTGTAGTAGAGGTATTTTTAAACTCTACAAATTAATAAATTCAAATAGTTATGGCATGGGTGGCTATCCCTTGTTACGGGATGAACCAACAAGTTTGGTCTATTCGGGATAGTGATACATGGTTCTAATACCATGTTCAGTATCACTGGGAACCATGGTTGAGTAAGCCAATCGGGTACTACCAAAATACCAGACGCAGAGTCCTGCTGTATTTTCCTTAATACCCGACTGATGAGGCAGAAAGGAGGGAATGCATAAATAAACAATATCCCCCAATGCAGCGAAAATGCATCTGTCGCCGCTGCCCCAGGGTCTGTTTCCCATGAAACATAATTTGATAACTGGTGATTAAGCCTGGATGCGAATAGATCGATATCTGGTGTTCCATATCGTGCTGTAATATCAGCAAATACTTTTTTATTCAACATCCATTCGGTGTTTTCATTAAATTTGCGTGACCTGGTGTCTGCCACTAAATGTAGTTTACCTGGTAGGTAAGTAGCTGATATCCAAATATCTCTCTGGATACACCACTGCCAAATTGTATTAGCCAGATTGTCACATGATGTCGATTTGTTTCCACCCATGTGGTTGATATATGCTACCACGGTGGTATTGTCAATCTGTAGTCTAACATGCTGGTGATATGACCCAGTACAATATGACTTTAGGCCGTAGAATGCACCCAACATTTCCAGGTAGTTTATGCCCAGTGTGAGTAATAATGATGCCTCCTGAGCAGTCCATCTACCTCCACAGCTGGAGATTGAACTGGTGGCACCCCAACCAAGTGCACTGGCATCAGTTTGTAGCACCATTGAAGGGTTGCTGATAATGATTGGATTGAAACAAAGCCAAATGTTATCTATCCACCATTTTAGTTCCATTATAGCTTTGATTGGTAGCTTCATTGGTCTGTCAAAATGACCAGCATTGATTTTGAGTGCTTGTATTTTTGCTCTCTGTAAATTTTGGTAATGTAAAGGTCCAAATTGTGTGGCTGGAAAGGCAGCCACCATTTTGCCAATTACTTTTGCTACCAATCTGATGGATGGTTTACTGATGTCAATGAGGTTATTGCAAGCCTCTATTAAGTCTATAGCCTTTCCCTTTGGCAAAGTCACCGACATGTGAACTGAGTCAATGGTGAACCCCAAATAGTCCATTGTAGTGGAAGGCGTTAATTTAGATTTAACTGGATGGATAATAAACCCCAGTTTTTCAAATAACTGTTTTGTGGCTGTTACAGTTTGTTTGGCCAATTCCAAAGTTTTGCCCACAATAAGTATGTCATCTAGATATGCCATGACCATGTGTTTTCGTTTCCGTAGAAATGCTAGGGCTGGTTTCAAAATTTTTGTGAACAGTCTGGGGGCTGATGTTAATCCATTTGGCAGCGCTCTATACTGCCAACGCTGTCCCATCCAGTTGAATTTTAAGAAACATCTGTGGTCACCTCGTATAGGCACTGAATAGTAAGTATCTTTTAAATCGATGCTAGCCATGAAGTAACCTTTGGAAATCAATTGTTTAGCAGTAACAAAGGTTTCAATTTTAAAATGAATATATAGTACAAATGTATTCAATTTGGTCAGATCTATGATGATGCGACAACCACCATCTTTTTTGTTTTTGGTAAATATATTGGACACGAATTCTAGCGGTTCGTGTTGGGATTTTTCGATTACACCTTTTGCGTAAAGCCGCTCCAGTTCAGCATGCGCTTCTGATTTCTCTTTACCAGAAAGTACGAACATTCGGTTCGGTATATGTTGAACTGGAGGGCTGTACTTGTGTATAAATTCTATTGTATATCCCTGGATACTGCTTAAAATATAAGTATCGGTAGTTAACATGCTCCATGCATCCAGAAAGGAATGTAATCTGCCCCCAACCTCCATGCTCCCTGTATTTTGTAGGGAACCAGACCCACCTACCTCCATAGTTACTAGTGGCAGGTTTACTTATTTTTGTAAATCCTTTGTTGATGTTGAGGCGGTGGTGTCTGGGTTTGTGGTTTGGTTGATGTTGGAGGTTCGCGTATCTTCCAAGAAGGCCGGCCTGGGCCATGGCCTAAATAAGACTCATGTTTGGTGTACCGGACCTTCGAGCTTTCACCAGTCGGTCTTGTTCTACTGGTGGGTGCGTAGGGATGCTGTCTGTGGCTGTAGTGGGTTTTTGATGAAGTCCCTTTTATGAGTCCCAGGGTTTTTGCTTCCTCATCGAGCTCCTTGACTTGCTTCGATAGGTTACCTCCAAATAGTAGTATTGGTGGTTTTATGTTCCCAGCATTGCACAGACCCGCGAATTTCGGATTTAAGGTGGGTCGGATGGCATTCTTCCTGATGCTATTTATCTCGTATTGAGTGTTGCAAAGCAATGCCAGTGCATCCTGTTGGTCCTGGGACATGTCCTTCTCATCCACTGTGCCGGCGAATGCTGTTATCCCTGCTGTTAGGAGTTTTAATGCCTTTTGGAGTTTGACATCCATGCCTCTAACTCCTATTCCAATATGTTTCCATATACAAGTATTGACTACTGGAACAATCAAGGATATACAGTTGCCCGGTGCCAGGTGTCTTGACGTGGTGTCCAATACAGCCTGTTCTTGTAGCTGGTTGAGAGACATATAGTCTATACTGGCAGCAAGCTTTTGCTCCAGGTTTTGGCCAGTCTGGTCTGGCTGTATGAAGTTGGACACCATGTCCAGCAGAATTTCTCGTTCCTGCATCCCCTGCACACTTGATTTTTCTTCTGCGAACCCCTCTTCAGGATCAGCCCAGTACTGACCCCCAGTGCTCCCTTCTGATGAGGGAGAAGCACTGTGCAGCCCTACAAGAGGTGCTGCTGTGGGTTTTCCATAGAGCCCACAGTGACTCGACTCCATCTCCTGTCATGCCTGTCACGTTGGAGCAAATGCTCCACACACCGCTCCATCCGGCTCCAGCGCTCACGGTCGCTGGCCGCCCGTGGTTGCTCAAAGTCGGACTCCTCTGAGTCCACGACTTTGTTAGTTTTTTGTCTTGCCTTACCGCCCGGCCGCAGAGTGGATCTGGCCGGTGCGGAGGCGACATCGGGCACAGCTGATCCCATTATCGGTGATTCAAGTGCCGCTGGCCGCTGCTGGCTGCCCGCTACTCCGCGGTCCTCCCCCACCAGCTTTGTCGCAGCCCTTGTTGCTTTCTTAGACTTGTCCATGCTTCCCACCTGTAAGATGGTATAGGAAACACACAAAAAGACCGCAGAGTAACTCTTACCTGCTGGTTCCGGCTTTTTAAAACTGCCGCTGCGGGGGAACGTCGTTCCATCCCGCCTGACGTTTCGCAATGCGTGTAGCGATATGGCACGCATGCGTCCTGGCGGGGTTCTTCACGTAGTCACTCACGTGACTACGAAGTAAAATCTAAGGTCAACTGCTCCAAAAACCTTGCAGAGAAAGTTGTATGATGCATTAAGTAGATAAGATAAAGATAAGGTGGGCTTAATTTTCGGGAGGAGGAGCCATCTTGGGGAACAGCTGCTAACCAGCAGCCGTCCGTTTAATCCATTTTTTTTCCAGTTTTTTAGTAAGTCTTGTTTTTCGTTTGTAGGAGAAATGGACTCCTTAATGTGGGGGGAAGGAGGTAATCTTACTTCTAGGTCCCTACCTGGTCGGTGAGGCAGCTTTTTCTCCGGGCTGCCCGTCGACCCGTCCTCGTGGCCTACCAGCGGGCTTGGAGCACCGTTTCCTGGCGGGGACCGCCCAGCACCTCGGCTTCGTTGGCGGCACAGCGCTGGAGCGCTATCGTGAAGCGGAGCGGGCGATGCCTTGCCTGGGTCGACGCGCTGGATCGACGCGCTGGAGCTCCGGTGAGCTGTGACCGCCGTGTTCAACACCTCCGGGCTGCGGGTCTGTGGAGCGGAGCGGGCGGCGCCGACTTTAACATCGGGAGCCTGGGAGCGCCAACCCGGTGCGTCCCTGTCGGCTTCAAAAGCCGACAATCCCCTGCTAGGAAGCGGCCGTTCCAGGTGGCCCAGCCACTGTGAGGACTCTCCCGATGCCAGGGCAACTCCACCCGGCCAGAACGGCCAGGAACATCGGGCCTCCGTAGAGGCAATAGCGGTGGCCTCAATAGGCCTGACTTTTGGGAGAACTGGGGTTGGGGACTGGACTCTGTGCCTTCCCCACAGTGGTAACCACTGTGGGGGGATGATTTTTTTGTATGTAGTTACTATGTTAGTCTGTGTCCAAGATGGCTGTCGGAAGGGAGAGTGGACGCTGGCGCGCTTTAGCTGCCGCTGCTCTCTCTTCACATTGTGTTTTTTGATTTTGTGTCTTTGGAGCGATTTCTATCTTTAATTTGTATATTGATGATGTCCTTATTATTTATTTTTCTCTGACTATATGTTTTTTTCTCTTCTGTTAATCTTTGTAAGGTGTCCTTGAGATTTGAAAGGCGCCCGAAAATAAAATTTATTATTATCATTAATTTTGGAATTCAGCACCACATGACATGGCAAACAATACGAAGGTAAGAGCAAAAAAGGTCACAACCCGAAACGTTACCCATTCCTTCTATACAGAGATGCTGCCTGTCTCACTGAGTTGCTCCAACATTTTGTGTCGATCAGCAGTTAAAGATTAATGTGAAGATTCTTCTGTTGGTGACAAGTTTATTACATTGCATATGTCATGAGGGGAAGGAGAATGTACCAGAGAGGTTTCCCTGGAGTAGGTCACTCTTTTTTTCAACATTAAAAATTCAAATGAATGTTTCATTTGAGAAGAATGTCTGGAAGCTTTGAGACTAAAAGAAGTGGAAGGGTGTGCTCCATGACCAGCCAGCATTTTATCATTGATACATTGTATGATTTGCACAAAGTTAAAATGTCCAAGCACATTCACTGTCAAAAGTTCCAAAAACTGTTCCAAATACTTAACGCAGAGGAGTCAGTGAATAAACAAAGAGCTCATTGATCTGATCACCATTCTCCATCAAACCCATGTGAAGCAACTGCCATGGTTAAAACTGCTAATACTGCACAACATTTAAAAGCCACAAGAAGTCAGGAGCACACAACAAACAAGCACAGTGGGAAACTTGCACTTAAGCTCCTGTCAAGAATTATGCTATTCCAGAAGTGGACGCACTCAGTATAGAACATAAGTAACATGAGGGTGCAGTACAGAGGGATTATTCCAAATCAGGAAACTCAGCAATTAAAGGCTGCACCCAGTGGAACCAGGAAACATAAATATGACTTGATGATAGGAGTCACAGGGTGTCAGTAGAGGGTGGCTTTTCAGATTGGAGACCATTAGTCAGTAGTGTGTTGTAGGGATCAATACTGAATCCTTATGTGCTCATTGTTTTTAATGATCCGGAGATAAATAAAGGTAACATGATTCGTACGTTTACGCATTACACCAAAATTAGAGGTATAGCGGACCTGGAGAAAACGTGTCTGAATTTAAACAATAGACAATAGACAATAGGTGCAGGAGTAGGCCATTCGGCCCTTTGAGCCAACACCACCATTCACTGTGATCATGGATGATCATCCACGTTCAGTACCCCGTTCCTGCCTTCTCACCATATTCCCTGACTCTGCTATTTTTAAGAGCTCTATCTAACTCTCTCTTGAAAGCATCCAGAAAACCGACCTCCACCACCTTCTGAGGCAGAGAATTCCACAGATTCCCAACTCTCTGGGTGAAAAGATTTTTCCTCACCTCCATTCTAAATGGCCTACACCTTATTCTTAAACTGTGGTCCCTGGTTCTGGACTCCCCCAACATCGGCAACATGTTTCCTGCCTCTAGCGTGACCAATCCCTTAATAATCTTATATGTTTCAATAAGATCCCCTCTCATCTTTCTAAATTCCAGAGTATTCAAGCCCAGCCGCTCAATTCAACATATGACAGTCCCGCCATCCCAGGAATTAACATCATGAACCTATGCTGCACTTCCTCAATAGCAAGAATGTCCTTCCTCAAATTTGGTGACCAAAACTGCACACAATACTCCAGGTGTGGTCTCACTAGGCCCCGTTACAACTCCAGAAGGACCTCTTTGGTCCTATACTCAACTCCTCTTGTTATGAAGGCCACCATGCCATTAGCTTTCTTCACTGTCTGCTGTACCTGCATGCTCACTTTCAGTGAGTGATGAACAAGGACCCCCCAGATCTCTTTGTACTTCTCCAATTCCCAATTTGACACCATTCAGATAACAATCTGCCTGTTCTTGCCACCAAAGTGGATAATCTCACATTTATCCACATTAAACTGCATCTGCCATGCATCTGCCCACTCACCAACCTGTCCAAGTCACCCTGCATCCTCATAGGATGCTCCTCACACTTCACACTGTCACCCAGCTTAATGTCATCTGCAAAACTGCAAATGCTACTTTGAATCCCTTCATCTAAATCAATGATGTATATTGTAAATAGCTGCGGTCCCAGCACCGAGCCTTGCGGTACCCCACTAGTCATTGCCTGCCATACTGAAAGGAACCCGTTAATCCCCCCTCTTTGTTTCCTGTCTGCCAACCAATTTTCTATCCATGTCAGTACCCTACCCCCAATACCATGTGCTCTAATTTTGCCCACTAATCTCCTATGTGGAACCTTATCAAATGCTATCTGAAAGTCCAGGTACACTACATCCACTGGCTCTCCCTTGTCCATTTCCCTAGTTCCATCCTTAAAAAATTCCAGAATATTAGGCAAGCATGATTTTCACGCTATCCCGGACCGATCCTGTTACTGCTATCCAAATGTGCCGCAATTTCATCTTTGATAATCAACTCCAGCATCTTCCCCACCATCGATGTCAGGCTAACTATTCCCTGTTTTCACTCTCCCGCCTTTCTTAAAAAGTGGGATAACATTAGCTACCCTCCAATCCACAGGAACTCCCACATTGGGATGGTCGAAACTCCCGCAACTTGGAGTTCCCGAAGTCGGAGTTCCTGAAGTCCCCTTCTCCCCCCCCCCCCACATAAAACAAGCTAAAGAACACTAAAAACATACATTTAACTCATACAATTAAAACACAAAGGAAAGGACAGACACACTGTTGGCGAGGCAGCCATCGTAACATTTAAGAAACATTTAGACAGGTACATGGATAGGACAGGTTTAGAGGGAATTGAGCCAAATGCAAGCAGGTGGGACCAGTGTAGATGGGACATGTTGGCTGGTGTGGCAAAGTTGGGCAGAAAGTGCCTGTTTCCACGCTGTAAGGCTCTATGACTTTGTGATAGACTGGAATTGCAAAGATACTTCTATTCAATTTAATTCCTACACAGGCTGCAGAGTGGAAGACTGAGCGGAGTTATATCACTTTGTGACAATTTGTTCAGTCATAAAGGTCACGGTGATGACCTGTATAAGTGAGTCAGCAACAAATAACCCAATCCTTGAATATGCTTGTTATCAGTGACAGTTGGTGTGTGTACGCTTCAATGACTTTGCTGTTCAGACATTAAACATTCATCGTAAGTGTCATTCAGTCTTAAATTTCAGAAAAGTAATTATGAAACTTGTTTATTTCAATAGAATTCAATTGACACCTGACAGATATTGTTAGTTATTTGACGTTTAATCAAAATGACCCAGTGCATAAGGGCTTCAACAATGCAACACTCAATTCATCCCCAATCCGGTATCACTAAACATGCTGTGTTAAGCCATCAGGCTTGCTAATTGTACCCTGGCTCTGAAATCCATTTTATTCCATTTCATTAATGGATTTCAGAAACATTGTATGGTGCACTGAGTTATTATGTAGTATGTTTAAAACTATGTATACACCTGGAAATATTGTATAGTGCATTGCTGTTATCATGTCATGTGTTTAGCACCACATATCAACCTAGAAATCCCGAGGGAGGATCATACCCTCCACCTCAAAAAATCTTTGCACTGCCAAGTTGGAAGTGAGAGTAGGCATCAGGAATATGATCAACAATAGCACTGACAGAGGATCAACTTTAAGGGTTGAGAAAGAAACAGACGAATGATTGAAGAAAACAATGCATTAAAGCCAAACTAGATACACAATAAGAAATAAAGAGAAGGAAATAACAAAAGTTACTGCAAGAAAGTTGAAACATAATAATACATTATAAATGCTTGTTTTTGGGAAGGGGGCGAGGGGCTTTGAGATTAAGCAGCATTTCATTAAGATGAATCATATCAGTGAATGGATCTTTGGATTATTAAGCCCTTAAAAATGGATGAAATCCATAAAGCAGTTCAGGAAGTAGCTCCTAAACCACTGGAAGAACATAGGAGGACTTTGGCAATAATATCTCAGGGGAGACTGCAGGAAGACGAAGCCACTGTAGTTGTTGCAATGGCATCTGTCTTCTTTCTTCAAAATGCTTTTAATTATGGTGTGGTTTAGATCCCCTGGCATATCCTCCTCCTCCTACACCTGGAAGATGAAGCTGTGGATGAATGACTGAAGTTTATCCGCGCAAAGTTTCAGAACTTCAGCGGGAATATTCTCTGCTCCTGAGACATTTGTTGCTTTTCATTTGGCATGTGGCCTTTGCAATGTCTTGTCAATCGGGGATGACAATGACTCATTATGGAATGGAATCAAGAACATCACATCAAGGACAGAATAGCTACAATTATATTTGGTACATTGCTAGATGTCATGAACTCAATTACAACAATTATTCTTTGCATTTCGGTGTGTTGTGACTTATGAACTAAACCACTCAGGGGCTGAAGCTGGCTGATATAATAGTCTCCATTCATCAAGAGAAACAGACATTCTCTTGGAGACAGACAAAAAAAAAGGGGTAACTCAGCGGGTGAGGCAGCATCTCTGGAAAAAAAGGAATGGCCGACGTTTCAGGTCGAGACCCTTCTTCAGACCCTCTCGATAGAATCTCCATACTCAAGGTATATCAAGTTTCTATATTTTTTAAATACAGAGACAACAGTAATTGATGACCTACAATTGCAATGGCTATAGTTACCTACTTAGCTTTAACATTTTGAGTGTAGATGGCACATCTGCCGATCAGATAGGCGGATAATTGCGGAAAGGTGTGGATGTAGCCCAGACCAACCTCCCTTCCATGGAGTCCATCTACAGTTCATATTACCTCGGCAAAGCCCAGTCCCACCCCGGTCACATCCTCTTCTCCCCTCTCTCATCAGGCAAGAGGTACAGAAGTTTGAAAGCTCTTACCTCCAGATTCAGGGACAGTTTCTCCCCACATGTTATCAGGCAACTGAACTGTCCTCTCACTAGAGAGCCGTCCTGACCTACTCTGGGACATTAGGTTACGGTTGTCCAAATCGGTGTTGAGGCCGCACTGAAGTATTGTATTAATCTTTGGTCACCTTACTATAGGAAAGGTGCCATTAAGTTGGAAAGAGTGCAGAGAAGATTTACTAGGATTTTGCCAGGACTCACGGACCTGATTTATAGAAAGAGGTTTAGTTTAGTTTAGATTATTATTGTCACATGTACCGAGGTACAGTGAAAAGCTTTTGTTGGGAAGGTTAGGACTTTATTTGGAGCACGTGAAGCTGAGGGATGATCTTATAGATGTGTGTAAAACCATGAGGAGAATAGATGGGGTGAATGCACGGAGTCTTTTTCCCAGGGTAGGAGAATCCAAAACTAGAGGGCATACTGTAGGTTTAAGGTGAGAGGAGAGAGATTTAATAGGAATCTGAGGGGCAACATGTTTTCACACAGAAAAATTAGTATATGGCACAGTCTGCTAGAGGAAGTAGTTGAAGCAAGTATTATTACAACATTCAAATTTATTGGGAATGGCATAGGGATAGGAAAGATTTAAATGGATATGGACCAAATGTAGGCAGATGAGACTAGCATCTTGAACAGCATGGACAAATTGGTCGAAGGACCTCTTTCTGTGCAGTATGACTCTATGACCCAAAAGGTTCGACTAAGCTGGAGTCCAGATATGTCATGGTTATCATTTGATTCCAGACTTCCTGAGGCAATTTTCTTTTCTCTCAGAGGAAAATAGAGGTTTGTGACTATTGGGAACTGTTCTCCTTCAAAGGGCAATGGAAGCAACAGATTTGAACATTTTTAAGGTAGAAGTTAATAGATACTTGGTATGCGAGGGGGTGAAAAGCTACTGGTGGGGGGGTGGATCACGATCACAGAGTTGAACCAGCCATGCTTTTACCAAAAGGCCATGCAGACTTCTGGGTCAGTGACCTACCCAGGCTTCTAATACATATGTTAATGGGTGGACTATGTTTTCTGTGGAGTCAGTTTGTTGATGTTAATGATGGTGAACTTCAGGGCAGTCCAGGAACAATAACAGTGTATTCTTTGGCTCCTGTTGGTTAGGAGTCATCAGATTGTTTATGAGGCACTATCTGAGAAGAGCTTACATTGGGGGGTCCTTGAGGCTATTGATGATTACAGGAGTTAAGAGAAGTTGTGGTAGCCATCCCACCAGTCATGCAATGGCTCTGATGATGCAAACATTCTTGCTGTCCCTTAGTCAGATGATGTATAAGCTAACAATGCCTGTACCTGGCTCAAAGCCGTGGCATGATGGCTAATGCTCAACTCTCACGTGAAGCAGGATATTCACTGACCGCAGTGTTTGTCAATGAAACCGACCTTGTGCTTTCAAAAGCAATCATTGCTTTTCGAAGTAGAATGGTCACTTTGCTTTACGGAGTACTCTGACTCTGGTTCACTGCTCACTCACAGACAACATCTGGGTTTCAAATAGCATTGAAAAAATAAGCACAGAAGTATTGCTGTTTATGGAATTTAAACTCGTGGCTACAGATCAGCAAGACCAGGTCTTTAGACTTCTGTTCCAGTCAGTTACCTACACTGTCAACATGCTCAGATCTACTGTGCTGTGTTTAGGATGTTTCTAATTATAAGTAACTGCAAGTTTATACATTCCAGGTACAAAATCCTTGATTTAAAATGTTCTAGTTTAAAGTCAATATTTGCCAAAATTGTGACATTAATAATAAAACATACACAGAAAAGGGGTTTTTGCTCCTGATGAAGCTGAATTTTAGTTAAAATATAAGAAGATATTAAATTGGCTTCTGGGCTAGCTTACAGCTTATATTTAGTCTCAAATTAGGCTTGCCTCAGGTTGCGGGTGTGTGGGATAATAAATCCTATAACATTGTCTCCCAAGTGAGGAAGTGACAGAGAAAGAAACAGCTAGTCACATCTTAACATGCCATAAACCAAATGGCCTACGTTTATGAAGGACCAAATGACAGAGAGGAAGCAGCGAAAGAGCTAGGGTGATCTCTGTGAAGATAAAATGTCGTAAACCAAATGACCAATGTTATCTTGTACTATGTAAACAAAAGGCCTTTGATGTGATGCATTCTGTGGAAACCTTTTCCTGTACCTCTGACCATGACTAATGTCTGTGAAATGTGCTAAGGGGACAAAAAAAAACCTATTTAAGGCAATGTAATTCTGTTGTTCAGTGTGGTGAACGGAGGACGGTCAAGTGTCTGTAATGGTCACTTGACTGGAGTTCTCCCTCCCTTCCATCGGCCAATGTTAAGTAAAGTTTTGAACTGGTCTACCAAACAGTTTGTGTGGTGTCTGTTTATTAAGAAGCGAACCTGGTTTAGTAGTTATAAAAGTAGCTTTTTCATTGGCGTAGTTATGCAGGCCTCGCTGGGACCACATCAACAGCTGACTGTGCAAGAGGTTGCAGAGGTTGCCGGGATTGGAAGGGAGATAACTGAGCACTATCGGCCCCCTTGTAAGTCCGACTCCCTAGAAACTCCCGGGAACATCTGTGATCCTTCATCAGACATTGAATTGGTTCCCTGCCGAGGTTCTTAGAAACAGACAAAGGTAAGACCAGTTGGGCTTTATATGTTTTTTTTTAAGAAGGGATTGTGTATGTATTTTTAAGACAGAATTGTGTATGTATTTTTTTTAAGAAGGGATTGTGTATGTATTTTTAAGACAGAATTGTGTATGTATTTTTAAGAAGGAATTGTGTATATTTTTAAGAAGGACTTGAGCGGTTTCTCTTTCTCTCTCTCTCTGTCTATCTCTCTTTGTTTCTTTTTTCTCTCTCTCTACTAAGGGCTCATAGGCCTCATTGAGACATCCGTGATTTGTCGGGTTGAGATACGGGGGGGTGAGGTGTTGTATATTAAGGTTAAAACGTCTGCCAGGTTGAGACACCTGGGGCTTATTTTAAGAGTTAAGGAGTCCGCCAGGTTGAGAAACAGGGGTCTTGGTTAGCGAGTTAGCCTCGTTGAGACACTTGGGTCGTATATTAAAGAGTTAAAAAGTCAGCCAAATTGAGAAACTGGGGTCTCATTAGCGAGTCGGCCTGGTTGATATATTTGGAACGATTCGGAATTAAGAAGTCTGTTTTCTTTCTCTCTATCTATCTATGGGGAATGCTCTGGATAACAGTCCAACATATGTGTTATTTGAATCCTAGGTATAATAAGAAATTTAGAATGTTAAGTTACAAGTTGACCAAACGGTTAGGGGATGAAGCCTGGCCAGTAGGGGGAACATGGAATGTAGAGACAATTATATGGGAAAGGAAGGCAGGAAAGGAATGGAAGAAAGGAATTAAAACATGGGACGCAGAAGCAGTGAAGAAGCATGAGGAGAGTATAGAGTTTGAAGTTGGATGGATACTGCATGTAAGAAGGGGATAGAGTTAAGAAACAAGGATAGCACTCGGAAAGGATGGAAAGTATTGCAACTAGAATGCCAGTGGGCAGAGGAACAAGAGGAAATAATTAAAAGACAGACAGGAGGTGAGAAACAGGTGATGGTTAGTAAAAAATAAACCCAGTACTGGTAAATCCTCTGGAGGAGACTTCATGTCTGGCACGACGACCCTATTTGGTAATGAAGATGAGGAGTTAGATAATCTTGGGAGATGACCACCTCCCTATGCCCTACCAGTAGCAATGGCATCCTTACCTTTGGCAGTTCCGTCAGTAACATCCCTATACCTCGAAGTTCTGACCTTACAAAGCTCCCCAGGATTGGAAGCAGGGGAATGCCTTTCTGTGCGTAATTTGTTTAAGGCATTGGTGCTACCAGAACAGCTGGTCATTGTTAAATGTACTGCACACACTGGTGCTGAGGTCCCTATAGCAAAAGGCAATAGGTTGCTGATAGTGTATCCAAACAGGCAGCCTGTACATCCAAATGCGTAGTGACAGCACGTAAACAGATGCTAGCAAATAGAACGGTCCTGCCAAACATGAAGGAGGTATGTACATTACAGAGGGACACCTCTCATATATAATAATAACTATGGAAACAGGAGGGCTGTGCCATTGATACAGCACACCCCGCTTGGACAAGTTGGTGTATTCGATACATTTTTACCCATCTTACCCATGCTGGTAAGGAGGAAATGATAGGATAACAAAGGAAACGTGGTGGCACCCGAAAATTTGATAAGAGGCACTGAAGCAGGCCTCTGAATGTAAAATTTGCCAACAAAGTAATCCGGGCAAATCAATTAAGATACCCTCAGCGGTGACGCCAATGCCATCACGATTGTTTGAATGCATACAGATTGATTTTATTGAAATGCCAAGGGCCCAGTGTTATAAATATTGCTTAGTGATTTTAGATTTATTTAGCAGGTGGAGTGAAGCTCTACCAACCACTAATAATACTGCTGAAACTACAGTAACATTGTTGTTAATCCCAGGTTTGGCCTACCTACTGTCATAAGTTCAGACCTCATAAATCCTCATTTTATTGCCACTATTAATAAGGAAAAATGTGCACATTTTTAATATTTGACTGCAATTTCACTGTGTACACCACCCACAGGCATCTGGGATGGTGGAAAGAGTCAATGGGGATTGCAAAACAAAATTACCCCGGAGGTAAATCCTTTTTCTGACAGGCAACTATGTTATAAAAAATTGGGGATGAAGGGAAATTTGATGGAGAAATGAGGAAAGAGCTAGGGAGACTGAAAAGTCAAGGGGAGTCTGACTAATCATGATCTGGATCAATGTCCAATTAGGGTTAGGTAACCAGGATTTTGGTAAACAGAAGTCTTGTCAGAAAAAGGGAAATTACAAAGAGATGTCTTTGAAGATGAAATTATATACTGCTGGTAAAACAATGTTTTTGTATATGTACTGATTGTAAAGCAATGTTTTTTGTATGTGGAATGTGTGAAATTCGAAGCAATGAGCAAAGTTGTGTGTCGCTTTAAGAAGTTTGTCCTTTAAAATGCAAATGGACAGTTTATGGTGTGCTCCGTTAAGAAACAGGCATGAATGGGGGGCGGAGCTATACTCGAATGATAAAATGTGTTGGTTGATTATAAATCTTTTGAACCAAGTTTAAAGAGACTCATCCCGATTAAAGTGTTAAATGAGATTGGAAATGTCAAAATTACAGAGAAAAAGAAAATGTATTATTGATTACTGATTCTGAGTGAGTTCTTTTGGGAAAGATTGTTTTGATATGATAACAGAGGTTGTCTTTTAAAATGCAAATGAAGCAAGATTACTGTTTTCAAGCAAACAAAAAGATTTTGAAGCATGGGCTGTTTGAGGGAAATTATGGTAGATGAAAAATTGTCTTATGACATATAAAAGGGGGTTTGAGGGAACTCACAATGAGGGATGAAAGGTGAGAAGATAAAGTAGATTGGGGAAGAGAACATATTTGGAGAATTTAATATTTAGGTGGGGAGAGCCTCTTCGGATATAATCGGATTAAAGAATAAATTCACAGGGAAGTGTTAAGAAGGAACTGGAGATTCTGGAGGATCAAATGTAGACAAAAGTGCTGGAGAAACTCAGCTGGGAACAAGATTCACAACTTTTTATTGATACAGGAAAAGCTGCTGTATCCACCCCCTGGAGAGTGGGGGGGGGGGGAAGCCACCTACAGGCCCTGGGCAATTAACTAATTATGTATGGTCGGCAATTAACCCATGTCTTGCCAGATCTACATTCCCAAGTTGGAGGAGTTTTTGCTGGAAACCAGTGACCAAGGCCATAAAAGCTATACGATGATGGTGCTGGGACAAGAAGAATTGAGACTGTATTGAAAAGAACAACCAAGTGTTGCTAACAACATGAACTGCTGTAAAGATTGAAGATCATCGTCGCTGGATGCATTTGATTGACTGTGAACAGTTTGTGGAAACAAGGACGATGGGCTATTGATGCTCCCTTTATTCTGGGGTGGCCCAGCCCACATGGACTGAACTTTCTTCAGACTGGCAAGCTTGTGGACTAACCCACATTCAAAGGATGGTACACACCCTTTTAAACAAGATTGAAGTCAAACATGACAAGCACAGCAAAGATACCCTGACTACAGACAGTAAGAGGTCTGCAAAGGCCAGTTAAATCTACCTGTTTTTGCCACAACCAAGGCACTGGTGTATTTTTAGGAAACAGTATATTTGTGACAGGCATTGTTATGTTGCAAATGCAGTGCCACACAAGAGAAGCATGATCCAGCGAAGCCGAATAAAGGCTGAGCAATTTTAATGATCCTTTTCCTGTCCTATGGTAGTATCTTAGTGTCACGTTCGGGGGAGGTTGGTGGCCATTTAAAATGTTTGGAGGGACTTGTGGAACGATTGTCCACTATGAAATGATTGTGTTACTAGTGTACTATTAATTTGTCTGATGAGATGCTTATGGTCTTTCGTATGTACTCAGCAAGGACTGTAGTTGTTATCAAAAATTTGATAAAAGGATGGAATGATGAAGCTGAATTTTAGTTAAAATATAAGAAGATATTAAATTGGCTTCTGGGCTAGCTTACAGCTTATATTTAGTCTCAAATTAGGCTTGCCTCAGGTTGCGGGTGTGTGGGATAATAAATCCTATAACATTGTCTCCCAAGTGAGGAAGTGACAGAGAAAGAAACAGCTAGTCACATCTTAAGATGCCATAAACCAAATGGCCTATGTTTATGAAGGACCAAATGACAGAGAGGAAGCAGCGAAAGAGCTAGGGTGATCTCTGTGAAGATAAAATGTCGTAAACCAAATGACCAATGTTATCTTGTACTATGTAAACAAAAGGCCTTTGATGTGATGCATTCTGTGGAAACCTTTTCCTGTACCTCTGACCATGACTAATGTCTGTGAAATGTGCTGAGGGGACAAAAAAACCCTATTTAAGGCAATGTAATTCTGTTGTTCAGTGTGGTGAACGGAGGACGGTCAAGTGTCTGTAATGGTCACTTGACTGGAGTTCTCCCTCCCTTCCATCGGCCGATGTTAAGTAAAGTTTTGAACTGGTCTACCAAACAGTTTGTGTGGTGTCTGTTTATTAAGAAGCGAACCTGGTTTAGTAGTTATAAAAGTAGCTTTTTCACTCCTATCTAGGTTGTTTGGCATGGACAATTATCTCTTTTCAGTATTCAGTATTCAATTACTTTAATGTCATTTTAACTGAGTACTTACATACACAGATGAAACTAAAAAATTGTTTCTCAATCAGTTCCCATCAGTGCGGTTAATAAAAACAAAATAAATACATATAGCTTTAAAAGTTAAAATTACCATATCTAAAATAGGCCTAAAAATTGAAATAAAAACAGGCATTCAGACAGAACAGTGGTTTTGCTTTGACAGGTGCCTAGCTGTCAAAGTATGGGCAAGGTTAGATGTGTTGGTGTATGATATATGAGGAGGGGACACAGTCCGTTAACCAGTCTTATTGCCTGTGGAAAGAAGCTGTGTAGCATCCTGCTGGTTTTGCAGCTGATGCTCCTGTACCTCTTCCCAGATGGCAGAATGGAGAAGATGTTCTCTTTTCATCGTCATATTTTCTTCTTAATATATGCATCCTATCCTAAAGGATAGAGGGCCAAGGCTTCGAAATGAGTAACCCTGGCAATTATAGGTTTTAAGACTCTGAATAGAGAATGGCAGGGCAAAGATAGAGAACAGGTGGGGAGGACAAGATCCAGCTCTTTAAAATAACAACACAACAAACTCAGAGCAAGAGTAGGCCACTCAGCCCTTTAGTTCCGCCCTACAATTCAATATGATCAACGCTGGCCCTCGGCCCTCATCTACCCCGGCCCTCATCCCTTCTACCATGCCAGATCATCAATGCTCCCAATGTCTTAGTCTTTCAAAAAGGTACCTACTTCTTCTTTTATTACCTCCAAACATTGAGCCTCAACAATCCTCAGGGATAGAGAATTTACCTCCCTCTGTGAGAAGAAATTCATACATGCCCGTCTTATGTCACCAATTCTCCTTAATCTTGTAACTGTGTTCCTTGTTGGAGAAGAACCATCTCTTGGTATCCTAAATGCCAAGAAAATATATCATTTTTGTAGCCGCTATTGATAGGACAACTCTCTCATCTCAGGAATTAGTCTACTTAATCTCTATTTGACTGCCTCCAATGCCAGTATAACTATTCTTCAATAAAGAGACCAACATTGTGGTTCAGCATTGCCCTATACAACTGTAACAATACTTCCCTATTTCTCAACTCTAATCCTATTGCGATAAATGTCAATAGGCCAATTGCCGTCCTGACCACCTGTTGTCCTACCTGCTAATGGTTTGTGACTCAAGCACAAGAACACCAAGATCCCTCTGTACTTCGCTCATTTGAAAACGTTCCCATTTAGAAAACAGTGTGCCCTCAGATTCCTCTTAATGAAGTACAGAACCTCCCACTTCCTTACACTAGTCTCCATTCGTCATGATTTCACCGGCTCATTCAACCTGTCTACATCCGGTTGCAGAGTCCCAATATCCACATTTCAACATGACCTCCCATTTATTTTCATGTCATTGGCAAACTTGAATATCTTGCATTTTGTCGCCCCATCATTAATTAAAATAAATCGCTAAATAGTTTAAGGTCAACAACTAATCTTTGGGCCACTCCACTGGTGACATCCTGCATGGCCTAAAAAAAAGTTTAGTTTGACTCCCTGTCTTCTGTGCAATAATTAATCTTCAATCCATGTTGAAACATTAACTCTCATATTTCAGGCTGATCTAGAAAATTAAAATGCATGGGATCCAAGGTGACTTGGTCATTTTGGATTCCGAACTGACATTTTGATAGAAGACAGAAGGCTGTAGTGGAAGGACAATATTAAGGCTGGAGGTCTGTAACCAGTGGAGTTCCAAGGGATATGTGATGGGCCTTCCATTGTTTGTCATATATATAAATGACTTGGACGTAAATATAGATGGATTGTTTGGTAAGTTTGCAGATGACACCAAATTTGGGCGCGTTGTGGATAGTGAGGAGGGTTGTCAAACTATACAGTGGGATACAGATTAGCTGGGTGGAGAAATGGCAGATGGAATTCAACTAATTTTAAGCAAGTGTGCCGTGTTGTACTTTGGAAGGTTGAATGTAAGAGGAAAATAATTAACAGCATTGATGTTCAGAGGGACCTTTGGGTTCCTGCACGGCCTAAGAAAATGTTTAGTTTGACTCCCTGTCTTCTGTGCAATAATTAATCTTCAATCCATGTTGAAACATTAACTCTCGTATTTCAGGCTGATCTAGAAAATGAAAATGAAAATTAACTCCCTTTGTAAACACTAGACAGAGTGTTAAAGAATACATTTGTTATGTATTGGTCACTATAACATAGAAACATAGAAACATAGAAAATAGGTGCAGGAGGAGGCCATTCGGCCCTTCGAGCCAGCACCACCATTCATTGTGATCATGGCTGATCATCCCCTATCAAATACACGTGCCTGCCTTCTCCCCATATCCATTGACTCCACTAGCCCCTGGAGCTCTATCTAACTCTCTCTTAAATCCATCCAGTGACTTGGCCTCCACTGCCCTCTGTGGCAGGGAATTCCATAAATTCACAACTTTTCACAACTTCACAACTTCACAAATTCACATAAGAAACGGGAAGTCATGTTATAGTTTTATAGGACTTTGGATGTCAGTTTTGGAGTATTTTGTGCACTTCTGGTCAATCATTTACAAGAACAATGCGTAGACTTCCATGCGGGTGCAGAATACCTTTACCAGAATGCTGCCTGGATTAGAGGGTGTTTTGTTAGCTGTGATGAGAGATTGAACCTGGATCCAAACCTGGATAATTAATTATTCTTGGAGCATCAGAGGCTGAGGGGAGATCTGAAATATACAAATTTATGAGAGGCACTGATAGGGTAGGCAATCAGAACTTATATCGCAGGATGAACATGTCAAGGACTGTAGGGCTTAAAAGAGAGAGGGGCAGAGCTTAAAAGAGATGGGTGTATTTTTACACGGAAAGTGTTCGGTGCTTGGAATGCACTGCGAGTTGTGGTGGTGGAGGCAGATACAATGGTGGCATTTAAGAGGCTTTTAGACAGGCACATTGATTTGCAGGGGATAACCTGGCATCATGTTCAGCACGGATATTGTGGACCAAAGGGCCTGTTCCTGTGCAGTACTGCTCTATGTTCTAAATCAGATTGTGAAAATAATAAATTAGTTTTGCCACTGTGTGGTGGATATGTGGCGCAGGCTTGGGACAAATGCTATTAATACAGTGGTGATTGACTCTTCTCACAAATTGATTAAGCATTTCATTAAAAGTGTGGACTGAGGAGTGTGGGAAGAAGTACTGTTAAAAGTGATGGAATATTATGTGGAAACAATGATGCCTTAGAAATCCATTGTGCAAGTGAAGAAACCAATCAAAAATTAATAATGTAGGTCATGAGGTTAAATTCAGATTAGAATTTCATTCAATTACTTTTGGGGACAGGAAGACATTTGATTGAGCTTCAACCCAGAAGATTAAGCAGTCAGACAAATCAACAGAGGGACACTGCCATGAAATTAGCACTGGTTTGCTGTGGGGCTGGATCTCTCCCGAGGTTAAATCCAATTCCAAAAACAAACATATGATGTCGATTCCAGCAGCTTTGCTCCACCTAAATCTAAAGATTTGCACAGCATTAAAGTTTACAGCCGTTAAATGCTCCCAGGGTATCTTAATTTTCTTGTGCAATATCAATCACAGCTTTGTTTTGAGGAACGACTGGAACCTTAACAGAGGAAATGAATGAAATTCACCGTCATTCGTGTGAACGGGATATTGTGGCATTCTGCACATTGCACTGTTCTTCTGAAATTCTGTTGCATTCAGTGTAATGGAACCAATTTTCAGAGGAGGAATATTATCCCCTAAAGATTAGATATCACCCATATTTTGTGCATTGAAGGATAGCCGATCAGGGGAGTCCCCCTCCCCTCCCCCCCCCCCTCCCCAAAAGTGTGTGGTTGTTCTCCCCAACATCCCACCACAATAATTGTCACCAATGTTGAGAGTCTCTTAAACTACTGCAAAACACAAGTTCATGAACCTATGGTGATCATATGCTGTGATTAGAAGCATTCACCACGTTAAGACACAGCAATGATTTGTTCAATCCCTAAGCCGTCTCACCGCAGTCAGGAACATGCATGGATCAAACAGAAATAATAACATCCGTTTTTGTCTTTTTTTTCTGCATGATTTACTCCTTGTTTAACTGCCAGCTAAAAATGCAGATCACAGGTTGCGTAATAGTGTCCCAATCTGTCAGAAAATGGAGGAAGGGGTATTGCACATGACATCACATGCACAAATCTCGGCCACACAAGGGAGAAACACCACTGGAAGTTTCCCAAATATGTGTGGCTTACACATAAAATGTAAGCTCACATGGGTCCAATTCATGTGCTGAGATGCCTATGCTACTATATCATATTTTAACTCGATGATACAGGCAAAGATGAATTTCTGCCCAAGCATGTTCAACAAATTCCGAATGGAACACATGCACCTGTTCAACAATTTACGGATAATCATGGATATTGCCCAATTATTGTACAGATCAACGAGCCTCCTTTCTACTTTGGACTTAATCTGTTATGTCTTCTTATAGTTAAGAAGTACATAACACAAACCTATTAGACTAATAATCTTCTCCTGCTGTTTTTAGACCACCTCCAAGCTTTAAATCAGGATTTAATGGATACACGGTGTAGTGTTGCTCAGACCAGAGTTTTCTGTACTGAAAATTAAAACCTGCACATTCAATTTCAGAATTGGACTGAACCAATTCTACAAAGAATATGAAACCATCCAAAAAAACGAGACAATGTAATACAGTGCAGTGAAATGTTGCCATCACTCTTTGAGCAATGTACTGAGAGAGAACTGTGACTCCGTTGTAGACCCCAACTTTTTTTCACTCCATTGAAAACAATGGCAGCATATCAGAGAGGATGACAATGAACAAACCCAATAGTTTACTGTCCAAGTGGTGAAGATGGAAATGATCACAAACATATTCAAAATAGTTGACTTGTTTCTTAGTTACTCCTCCATTTAAGCAAGTCTAGTTTTACTCGAAGAGTCATTGTGCTGCCGTCAACATGTGTAACTTGAAGCACTAGAATTCTCGTGTAGATTGGGATAGATTGAATAAAAGTTGCCTTTATTCCCCAGAATTTAGAAGACAGGTTTGATCTAATCACGCAATCAATTGAATAGAATCATAAATTGACACAATGTGGAAGGAAGCCATTGTCATCGTCTGGCTCAGCTCTCTAGTGGAGCTATCATTAACTCCCATTCCCATACTTTTTCCCCTGAGTCCGATAATATTTTTCTTCCAACTGCTTATTCAATTTATTTTGGAAAGTTACTAGTGATGCTGCTTCCACCTACTTTTCAAGCAATGCAGTCCAAATTACTGCTCTGTGACAGTGTAAAAATACCTCCCGTTCTTCAAACTAACCACAATCTAAATTTTCTGGTAGACGGCACATCCATCAATAGTGGATTGAAACTCAGCAATTGATGTAAGCAGTTCTGGGTCGACAACTTCTGAACCAAGGGAAATAGACCCCACATTGGATGTCAGCCACTCAAAAGTGCCAACATTTCTTTTTTCAGATGGCTGTGAATCTTATGAAATATATTTGTGACCGATTTTCGGAATGTAATGGACCAAAGGATACAACAGGAAAGTGAAGCCCAGGCCAAAGATTAGACCAGTCATTGAATATGTATATAAGAAAATAGCAGGAATAGGGCACTCAGCCCTTGAGCCTGCCCTGCCTTTCAATATGTGTAGAAAGGAACTGCAGATGCTGATTTTCACCTAAGATGGACGCAAAATGCTGGAGTAACTCAACGGGTCAGGCAACATCTCTGTAGAAAAGGAATAGGGACGTCTGAAGAAGGGCCTCGACCTGAAACATCAACTATTCCTTTTCTCCAGAGATGCTGCCTGACCCGTTGAGTTACTCCAGCATTTTATGTCTATCTTCTGCCTTTCAATATGATTGTGGCTGATCTATCCTCAGCCTCATATTCTCTGCTGTGTCAATTCACCATAGCCTTCAATTCCTTAATCTTTCAATAATACATTCACCGGCAACTGTGCAATCCTGCTCCTTCTCGACCTCAGCGCAGCATTTGATACAGTCGACCACACCACCCTAATTGACAGTCTCCGGTACTGGGTTGGTATTGATGGCACTGCCCCGAGCTGGTTCATCTCCTACCTCAAGGTAGGAGTTTCTCTACTAACATAGGCAACTCTTTCTCCTCCCCAGCTAGCCTCTGCTGCAGGGTTCCACAAGGTTCCATCCTTGGCCCCATTCTCTTCTCCCTGTATATGCTCCTCTTAGGCCAAGTCATTCAAAGGCACGGCATTTCCTTCCATTGCTATGCAGACGATACGCAAGTCTATCTCCCCCTAAAGTCCAAAAACCGATCAAATCTAATAGTAAGATTAAACGAGAACTTACCAGTTTGAAGTTTGATCTGTATTTTATGAGGAGTTACGATGAGGGATTACGTGAAGAACCCGCTCAGTGCGCAGGCGCGGCATACTTCCAAGCAGCGGTGTGGAATCACAGATAGACACAGTTATTTTGAAGTAAACATAGTAAAGATAAGGAGACATCAATTTATTAGTTTGATCCATATAATGAGGGTGGGAGCGGAGGGCACGTAATCCCTCATCGTAACTCCTCATAAAATACAGATCAAACTTCAAACTGGTAAGTTCTCGTTTAATCTTACTATTTTACTTCGGAGTCACGTGAGTGACTACGTGAAGATTTCAAAGCTCTGTGATTTCAAACCGTGTAACAGTTTCATTTCACTCACTGCCGAAGTTCTTGAGGGAGGAAGTGTTATCGTAATGAACCAATGAGTCTATTTGTAGAAAAACACAATGGTATTTTTTAAACAATATCAACAAAGAATTAAGTTGCTCCCCTGGGCTTAAATTAAATATTTGCAGTTCGTAAATCTTTACTGCAAATAAACCAGGTTTTGCCAACGGCTTATTATAAAATTTCTGAACGGTCTTTTCCCTTCCCACCATCCTGCTGTAGCCAGGATGTGGTCTATAGGCATGTCCATTCTTTAGCCGTCGACATGGATGCTGCCCTGGTGGAATAAAATTTGTACATGTTAGTGTTTATCCCAGCAGTTTCTAGCACCTGCTTGAGCCATCTCGCAATGGTTTGGCTCGTACCCCACCATAAGGTTTTTGTGACTGACCCACAAGGCTTTTCATCTCCCTCGAATATTCTGGTTGTGTCTATGTAGGATAGTAGGTGGGTCATGGCACATAACCGTGGTTCTGGTGGGTAAGCCACGACTGGATTAGGTGTTCCTGGTCTGCTCTGTTTGACCAGTCGCTGGATAACGACAGATCTGGTCTGGAGCTGTGATCATGTTGTCCAGTAGCAATAGGTGTAGTGACTGGACCCTCTGAGCGGATACAAGTGCCATCAACATGAGCGTCTTTAGTGTAGCTTGCTCGAGGCCGGGGGATCTGGCTGGTGGCCATTCCCTGAGATATGTCAGGACCACACTGATATCCCAAATATGGGTATACCTGGGCTTAGGGCTTGATATTGTAAATGCCCTTCATCAGTTTTACCACCAGTGGATGGGATCCCATCGCCTGTTGTCCTGCCGCTGGTTTGAGATAAGCAGAAAGAGCACTCTGTGCTGTGTTGATGGCACTGTAGCTGATCCCTACATCGTGGTGTAGATGGCCAGGAACTCCAGTATGTTGGTGGCTGTAGCTGTTGCGTATGTTGTCCATGTTTCCTGGCAGTACTTCTCCCTTTTTTGATGCTGGTTAAGTACTGCCTCTTGGTGGATGTTCGAAGGGATGCCGACATGGTGGTGATGGTTTGTTTGGACAATCCTAATTCCAGGCAAGGTCTGTTCAAACTTGCAACCCAGGCGTTTAATTTTCTCATGGCATGGGTGTTTAGCTTACCTGGTAGGTAAGTAGCTGATAGCCAAATATGTCTTTCGACATACCATTGCCAAATCATGTTGACCAATTTGTCGCATGATAATGATTTTATGCCACCCATATGGTTAATATAAGCCATCACCGTAGTATTTATCAATTTGTAACCGAACATGCAAGTGCTGCATATTAGATAAATATGCTTTTAAACCATAAAAGGCGCCCAACATCTCTAGATAGTTAATGCCCAGTGTAAGTAGTAATGATGACTCTAGTTTAGTCCATCTACCACTTGTGCTGGATATGGAGTTAGTCGCTCCCCAGCCTTGAGCACTGGCATCTGTTTGAGTAACTAAAGTAGGGTTAGTGATAAAGATAGGGCTGAAACTATGCCAAACGTTTTCTGCCCACCACTGTAGCTCTGATATTGCTTCAGTGGGTAAGTTCATGACACGATCATAGTGACCTGAATGTCGTTTTATTGCCCGTATCTTTGCTCTCTGTAAAATTTTTTGATAGTGCAAAGGTCAGAATTGTGTAGCCGGAAATGCTGCTACCATTTCCCCAATTACTCTTGCTACTTGTCGAATAGTTGGTCGCTCGTTGACCATTAATTTGTTGCATGATTGTGCTAATTCAACCATTTTTGCCTTTGGCAAGGTAACAGTCATATGGACTGAGTTAATTGTGAAGCCCAGGTAGTCCATGATAGTGGATGGCTTCAACTTAGATTTATCTGGATGTAGGACGAACCCCAGAGTTTCGAGGAGCTGTTTTGTAGCTGATACTGCTGCCACAGCCAATTCCATCGTTTTCCCTACTATCAGAATATCCTCCAGATATGCCATGACAATATGTTTTTGTTTTCTTAGTATTGCCATGGCTGGGTTCAATATTTTGGTGAATAATCTTGGGCTGAAGTTCGCCCATAGGGCAATGCTTTGTACCATCCAGATAAATTTTAGGTATCTGCGATGATCCTTGTATATGGGTACTAGATAGTAAGCATCTTTAAGATAAATGCTTGCCATGAAGTGTCCTTTGGAATTCAGTTGTTTGGCAGTAACATATGTCTCCATTTTGAAATGTATATACTTAACAAATTTGTTTAGTGATGTTAAGTCAATGATGGTGCGACAGACACCATCTTTTTTGGTTTTAGTGAATATATTCGATACAAATTCCAAAGGTTCATGTTTGGTCTTTTCGATGACCCCTTTGTGATAAGTCTCACCAGTTCAGCTTGTCCCTCACGTTTCTCTTTGACGGAGGGAGAAATACCCTTTGGGGCCATTGTTGAACTGGCGGCGTTTTTTCTGACATGAATTGTATTTTATATCCTGTAATGTTGTTGAGTATATACTTGTCACTCGTGACCATACCCCATGCTTCTTTAAACAAGTGTAATCTCCCCCCTGTTAATAAAGCACCCTTATTCTCTATATGCTGGTAGGGACCAGACCCACCTACCTCCATGGTTATTGGCGATTCTGTTTCTTCATTTTCCTGAAGATTTTGTTCTGACGTGCTGGCGATGTTGGGGGGAGTCGCATTTTCCAGAGGGTCCGCTGCGGGCCCTGATCTGAAAGATCTTTGGGGATAATGTGCGGACCCCAAGCGTTCACCAGTCCCATATTGCGGACGTCGACTGGTGGATGCCGTGGGGTGCTGCCGCTTGGGTATCGGAGGTCTTGGTTTGCTCGTCCCGGGGCCTGCCCTCATTAGGCCGAAGGTTTTTGATGCTTCCTGCATCTCCTTCAGTTTTTTATTGAAATCTTTCCCAAATAGCAGCGCGTCCGTCTCCGCAGCTGGGGCTTTACACAAGCCAGCAAATTTGGGATTGAGGGCAGGTCTTATGTTTCCCTCCGGAGATTGTTGATCTCAAATTGTGTGGTACACATTAATGCCAGCACATCCTGCTGGCAGGTATCCATCTCCGTGGTTTCCACGGAACGAGCAAAGACTGTGATAGCTGACGTCAGGAGCCTTAGGATCCGCTGTAGCTTGAGTTCTTGGGTCTGGATGTGTGACCCACATGCCCCCAGATTTGGCTGTTGACACTTTTTACTTTGAGGGCCTCACCGTTTTCTGGTGCTGTGTTGTTTCAGCACCTCAGCGAGCACCTTTTCCAGTAATGGTTGATGCTGGCCGCCATTCTTGGTTCCAGCGGTGCTCCAGCCCGTGGGGTTGCTACAAGCGGTCCATCACACCCAACAGCTCTTCATGTTCCTGCACCCCTGGCATACTCCCGAATTCGTCCGCCTGCCCCTGTTCCAGACCAGCCCAGCCCTGGTCACCAATGCTAGCCTCCAGTAATGAGGGAGCAGAGGGCAGTGCATGAAGTACTGTGGAGGGGGTGCCTGACCTCCCTCCGCGAGAGCGCTCTTTCTGCGCATCTCGCTGGAGCTGCTCCAATTGCTGTTGGATGCAGCTCAGGCGGCTGTCTCTCCTCCATTTAGGTGGAGACATGTCCCCGTCCGACGAATCGGACGCCACCGGCCGGATGCCTGTTCGGATGGCTAGACATCCAGCCCGCAGTTCAGGCACTAGCGGGACTGGGCTCGGCGCGGTGATGGGGATAGCGGGGCGACCGGTAATTGTTCCTACCGCCTATTGCTGCCCCCCTCCCCAACGGAAAAACGGGGGACAGTTTTGTTCCAGAGCCTTTTTCTCTGCCTGTAAAAAACACAAGCAGAAAAAGGC